>NW_023459754.1:19369-22224 GCF_013731165.1 Rhagoletis pomonella | reverse complement strand
TGAAGATGAAGATGAAGATGAAGATGAAGATGAAGATGAAGATGAAGATGAAGATGAAGATGAAGGAGACAAAGATAGAGAGGAAGAAAGTGATAGGGATAAAAAGGAAATACAACTGAAGAATGTGCGATGTTATATTGTGATGTGTTATGCCACATATGTTATGTTATTGAATCTAATGCTATTCTATGGTATGTTATGCTAAGTACTAAGCTAAACTCCCCTCCACTTAACCCATTCCAAAAAATTTTATTTCAGCTCAACTCAACTCACATAAACTATCCTTAATTTTAGCGGTTGAATTTCAACCGCTGGGCGAACACTAGTATATATTAATTTTTCGTTTTTTTGAGTTATGACAGTATTGAAGTAAATGAGCGTTATGCCCATGGGGTAATTTTTAAACATTTTTCAAGTAATTGAAAAAAAAAATTTTACCCAAACAACTTTTTAAAACGAACTATGACCGCGATCAAAAATGGGTTTCTAAAACACTTGGAATTTTCCATATACTTACATACCTATATGCTTTTTAGTACCACGTATAAAAACTCCTGACCATGCTGCGCATTTTCATCCATACAAGGAATGTACATATGTTTGACGATTTTTTATATGAAAGATCTTTCAACAAAAAAATTGCCACAAATCAACGGCAACCCAAGGTCACCGGGGTTCCGCGAGATTAATTTTGGTATGAATAAGAACGGCGGTCGGTTTGAGTTGCACACAGAAAGAAAAGTTCTATAAACTGCTTGACCGAGACGCAATTATCTAGTTTCAAGTATACATATGTACTCGTAGTTGGTATGATTGCCGTACTGAGTGCCATACCTGCATAAGAGCGTTGAGCTTGCGCTGCCAGCTTTTTTTTTCTAACCGGTAAGTGTTGTTGGCCGCTGTAACCAAAGGGTTATATACAACTTTCTACAAGCAACGCGAGGAATTGCCAAATGAAATGTGAAATGTTATAACTGGTCACTTCCCTGCAGGGAGTGACGTTAGCTTATACCTAACTTTAGTCTGTTTACGCGAACACTAGTGCTAACTATTAACTGTGTATTTTGTTCGAAAAAAGCTAACTACTTTTGTGGGGCGATGGCCACAAAAAAGTCAGACCTGGATACCTCTGCATTACATGTCAACTAACTTGTAACTAACTACTTTTGGACATAAAATATCAATAAGAAAAACAAAATATTTTTTTGTTTTGTTTACTTTTTTATTTTCTTATTTATTTACTTTATTTTATTACATTTCATATTTGTTTACATATTCTGCTCTGGGTAGCCCCATATTCGAACACCGTCAGACATAACTTCAAAATGATAGTATAAAATTTCGATCTTCCTTTTATTTGTCCTGAATATGAAAAAGAATCTGCGAAGTTCAGAAAAAAAGTGTATTGAAAGTAATTTTTGTATGAGGATATTTAATAGAAACTTGTAAAGCAAACCAACTCCCGATTGCGTCTGCATGACTCCTACACGACTTTACAATTCACTTTAAGTTGGTTTTGTCATAGCTAATTAAAAGTGAGGTATTAATCGAAATCTCGCCAAAAAGCTAACTATAAGTTGGTTAGTTTTAACAATTGATAATTTTTCACTGCAGGGTTGTTAAATCACCTGAAATCTTAGTCAGATTATTTTTCGGAAGGTAGTAGTAATAACGGTCTGGTACAAAATCCATTTTCGAAGCATTCATAGATTTTAAGAGTACTTCGACATTGAAACACACATTTGAATGTGTGTCTCTCAAAGAGTTTTGGGTTAGTGTTAAGAGTAAATATCATGAAGTCGCTAAAAAGGCCATCTAAACTTTGCTTCCTTCTGTCACATCGTACTCTGAGAACAGGGTTTTCCGCTTACACTTATACAAAAAACAATTTCATGTCGAAATTGGATGCTACCCCGGAAATGCGCATGCAGCTTTCAGACATTATGTCGAACTACTATTTCATAAAATAATTAATAACAGTGAAACAATTTCTTTCTGCACCTTAAAATTTAAAGTATGTATACTATTTCTAGTAAAAGTTTTTATTCATATTTGAATTGCACTGACTTTAATTTTTAGTAATTTAATGTGGAGCTCCATAAAATGAAAGGTGTTTAGTAAGGGTTCCATCTTCTTAAAAGTTTAAGAACCCCTGCATTAGTGCATTAAGATGAGATCTTTTTTTGCACAATAATACAAACAATAGAGTAGGCATATAATTGCATATTAAAATACATACACAAAAGAAAAGTTAACAGAAGAAGATATTAATTCTTACTTAGATATACACGAGTATATAGAAAATTAAAAGATAAAGTATTCACTTTTTACTTTTTCGACAACTTTAAGCTGATCTGTACCAAAAAGTAAGGTAGTAATCTGAGATACCGATATCTTATCTTGATAGATTGGGACCAAGGGGCTAAAAAACTGCATACTCAAAATATGTTTTGGGAATTTAATTGAAAAGCTCGAAATTTTTACGAAAGCTTGTTGAAGTTTTCTTAAATGTTACTCAAAGTTGGAAACTTTAAAATTGCTTTTTATTAAAAAATTCAGTGTATTGTTATAAAAAAAATAACTAACATTAAAAAAACTAAAAAATTAATGTATTTGTCAATGTTATTGTGGCTTGTTAACATTTTATTTTTAATATTTTTATTGAGCTTTGTACCACGATTGTTTATTAGGAAAAATTGAAAAAGCAACAAAGTCTAAGCGGTAGAAGTTATAGCACTATTTCGGAGATCACCACATCTCCTCATCAGACTTCTTTTTTCTAGACTTCAGCAGGAATCGAACCTGCGAATTCGATGTTCAAAGTCAGAAGCGTTAACCACTGAGCTATGTACATC
>NW_023459754.1:0-4369 GCF_013731165.1 Rhagoletis pomonella | reverse complement strand
TTTTGCTTGCCACATAAAAGCAAAACGTTCAAAATTATTGAAATCGGACTAAGATCACGGCTTTTCATATAACGGTAAATTTTAGAAATGCTCGAAACGTCAATATTTCGAAATTTAAGGACGCTAATTTATTAAAAATTGATACACCCCGGCTTACCATGTAGCGGTAGCTTTCGGAAAGGTGAAAAGGCATATATGTAATACTTGCGCCGGGTATTTAATGTTCGGCCCCGCCCGAACTTAGGCTTTCTTACTTGTTTGTTTTAACCTTTGTCACATTCTCATAGATAGCCGAGGTAATTACGCACATCTTGATACCCTAACTGATTTTCTCCGACAAATAGTTTATTCACTCCAAACAATTAAAAAAAGATACTTCTCCGTGAGTTGAAAATTTCGGGAATTTTTTTTTAAAAAAGATTTTCGAATATCATGACGAAATAAAAAAATGGGTGTCTTCTTTTTTCGACGAAGAATGTAAAAAATATATTTCACCCCAAAAAAAAAATATCGAGGTGTAAATATTGTATGGAAATACCCATAAATACTATTGACAGTTGATTGTGCATGAGATAGTTTCAATGTCAGCACCTCTTCCCTAAACTTCTTACCCTGGTTCCTTCAAACATTTTCTTAAGTTTTGGTAATACGGAAAACTGTCCGTTCTACGACTTTATCTACAGCTTTATCAAGTTTCACAACAAAAATTCACAAGGAATATTTAAGGCTATTGTGATGTCTTGTAACGACTATATTCATTTCTTGAAGGCAGCCAACGAATTGTTGTTATTTTTAAAACAATAAAAATCTTGTCTCTAATGGAGGTTTGGTCAACCAAAAGTTAAAATTATTTAAAATTTTCAAAGAAACTTGTATTTATAGTCCCTAATACTTTTTCTTATACCTCACTTTTATCACTCTGATTCATGCTGCTTCCAATGTCAAACTTTTTAATCGGCCATTCAGTGCACTATTTGCGTTAACAGCTGCAGTGTCATCAGCTAGTTTGCTACCTTAAAACTTCGAGCATCTACATACTTCATACTCAGTTGCATTGTACTACGTATTAGAGAAATTTTCTTCTTACAATTTTCCCTCCCCGTCCCACATACTTTTTCTATTTTCTTTGTAAACCTACCTTCAGAAATGCTAAATTGCTTAGAGCGAGACTCAGTCTGCTGAGTGAGTAAAAAAAGTGAAATGTCACATTAAAGTCGGCTGCTCCAACGAAGCATTCACAATTCATAGCATTTTTTTTTGTTTTCTATTTACTGCCAGACATTGGATGGCAGAGACAAGTCACTAGTCGCCTGTTTGTGGCTGTCAGCGTCTTCTAGCAAGCTGCTCCTTTCTTCTGTGCGAGTACATTTCCAGCATCCGTCGGGCATCATATTTTTTCTGTAAAATCGCAGGAGCTAATCTGGCCTAGTAGAATATCAGAATATCCTTAAATGGGTTCAAAAGGACATGAGGTGACGGGGAGCGAGCAGATTTAGGTTGCTGAAAGCAAAAATCTCTTTTCACCTGAATGCATCAGGATAATAGTTATTATTGTATATGCACCTTTACATGCAAATGTATGGATTATATTTCGTGTGTGTGTGTGTGTGTGTGTGTGTGTGTGTGTGTGTGTGTGACTGGCTGTACTTTTGTGTATGTGCAGCCGAGGCCACCTCACCTCAGTGGCATTTGACTTTTCTACAATAAATCAATTTAAATCTACTGACTGTAGTAGAACGTAAATCCGTTTGCTTAAAAGTAAGAAATGTGAAATGTGAACAGTAGAAATCAAGTTTGATAATCCATAAAGCGATTTAGCTCTACTTTTACTGCTCCCAGAGCCAACTTCAACCTGCACCCCCGCACTCGGCTTTAACGCTGGGTAGAACATTTTTAGGACTTATGTATGTAAGTACGTATATAAATTTCTTAACCATTTTTCCTACAACTACAATATTTTCAGTTGAGTTGCTGATGCTTTTGAGCATAAGTTATATTCCTTCCGTCCCTATGGCTGCACAACTCGCCAGGCATATTACCGTAAGCCCGGCTGCGCTCAAAGCAAAGCTAAATCTGGTATTTTGCATTATTGCGGTTGTGCAGGAAGCTACATACATACTTATATAGTTTAGCATTTTAGTTGGTAACAAGATTTACTTACGTACGTATTGTATTGCATGTTCGGGTGCGCATTGAGCCGTTTTTTAGGCATTATAGGGCAGTTATAGTAAAATTGTAAAATCATCGGCTTAGAGGTGGATTCAATGATTGATGATTTGTACGTGTATTGTGTAGTTGACTTTGATAAAAAACGATTTGTCGTATTAAGCAGTAACCACAATGCAAAGAGAGAAGTAAAGAATACAAGAACATAAGTACATATATGTCATCTTTGATATTTTATTACACGCTTTTATGTATTAAGTTACACTTGTGTGTAATTAAATCGTGCAATCAAGTTTTAACAAACTTTCCGACGAGGTAGAGCATGATAAAAACATTACAAGGTAAAATTATTGAGAGGCAGTGTGACGTTTGCCAGCAATATAATTTTAAAATTCGAACTCAAGCTCACACACAAATTCTTATTTTTAATCTCAAACAACAACAATTGTGAACAATTTCATTTTTTTATTTTCAATTTTATATGATTATAACATGTTTGCAAACGTCAGATAAAAATCATGGCCGCCGAATTGAGAGAATGGTTTTACCTTCTAATGTTTTCATCATGAGGTAGATACTTTAAGCTTCAAACTTTGTTCAGAACCCGATGATAATAAAATATAAAAGAGAATTTAATCCGCCAGGTGGCGCAGCTGTCGGGTTATTTGAAAATCCCGTATTTATGGTTCGATATGGCTAATATTTGGAATGTATATTAAATACTTACATAAAAATATATAACTCCACCCGTTAGGTCCGATTTGTTTTATATTTAGAACGTATATTACTTAACTGAAACGAAATAACTCCACAAAAAAATTTAGCTATTAGGTGTTGCGTGGTAGATTTTTATGTTTTTTATTAACCACTTATTAGGGCTTGTCTTTAATATTTTTTAAATTACTTGTTTTTATGTATGTATGCTTATACATATGGACATTTAAGTGATTGACTCGATTTGTCTAAACCGGTTGTAGCCAGTTTTTTCCAAAATTTTTGGGTGGTTTTTTGAAATCGTGATTTTTCGAATATTGAATAAACCGGGGTTTTCATCTAGTATATTTATACTACTGCATCTCAAAATATGCTGTTAATTCATTATATTTTGTTGAAACTACAAAAATAGTTTTAACGAATCTTGCTCTTGAATACGTATACTTATGTTTTTCAAATTGGAGCAAATCAATGTGCTTTGATATCAACTTCAGAACATTTCGTTTAGTCTATAAAATACTTAAACCTAGTGTGTCCAACCGACATATATTGAATCAGATAACTTTTTTTCTTGGAAGAAATATTTAAAATTTCCCCAGATCCCCACGATTTGACTGATTTTACATGAACAAATGCATTTAAAATATATCTTTTTCAGCATATAAAATTTTGAACTTGAAAAAATGGGTACGAATAGTCTAACCTGGGTACCCGGGTACCCTTATACAAAATAACCAATACAAAATGTATAAACAAATAAGGTATAACAAATGATATTGTATTTATATGTTTAATTATTTCATTTTAAATCTACAGTACATAGTTCCTTACAGACTAAAGAAAAATTAACAATAAATGCTTATTGCGCAATTGAATTTAATAGGCTCACAAAAGCAGATTTAGATAGAGAAATCTCAATTAACTTAGAAGAAAATAAATCATTAAATTCCTTTAGGGCACACGAAATAGGCGCATTACTCGCAAATTTAGTTCTGCAGTTATTAACATATTTCAATGGTTTATTTCAGGGACCGCAAATAACGATTATCCTTTGAAATTTCAACTTAAAATACCACGCGGAAAGAGAAAGGCTACGTGCATAAAGAGTAAACCAATATATTTCTTATTACTCGGAGTACCTTCAGCGGCACTGATTTTTATTTTTTAATTTTTACTTATAAAAATCAAGTTTAATCATCATATTTTGAGTTTTATTTTTTACTCAGAAAATAATCGTTATGTTCTGAGCTTTATTTTTTGCTCGGAAAATAATCGTTACGTTTTAAGTTTTATTTTTTGCTCGGAAAATAATGGTTACGTTTTAAGTTTTATTTTTTGCTCGGAAAATAATGGTTACGTTTTAACCCTTCGGTTTGTGAGAAGGTCCCTAGGGACCTTTTCGTATTTCATGTGCCTATATCTTTTTGTTCAATGCATTTTTGAAAAGAATTTATACATGTATTCCAAGAATAAATTAAGCTGAATCGTT
>NW_023459753.1:38725-49881 GCF_013731165.1 Rhagoletis pomonella | reverse complement strand
CAAAAGAAGAATCATTCAAATTGGTTGAGAAACATAGGAGCAGTAGGAAGGAATAGATTTGTATGGGATTTCGTTAGCGTATTAATATATAGATTCCTGCATACGCGAGTCAGAAATGCAAACAACTGATAAACTGATATTCCCAGGTTTGCAATTTTGTAAGACATGAATTTCGTAGGACATCGGCCGTGTTAAAATTCATCAAAGAATTCAGTAGTTAGGCCCTCACTTTTGCTATTACAGATTCATTTCCAAGCTACTACCTTTTGCTACTGGGTATGTACTCCTGCTATCATCACAATTTTGTATGAAAATATTTGTATGTACGTACATACAGTTACTCAAACAAATTACCACGTGTTGATTTTTTTTCAAACATTCGTAATGTTTTCGAGCTAAACTGGTTTTGTTATTTTTCTATAAAAATACCGTCCAAGCTTTAACCAAAACCACATAAATCACAGTTTCAAACTTTCTACGAAATTTAGGAATATTCAACAAATTCTCATCAAAGTCTCAACTTTTTAATTTGAGTCTTTAGAACATTTTTGGGTATGCAGTTTATAGCCCACATAATTTTAGTCTAATGAAGAGCGAATTTCGAACGGCTAAAAAATCGCGTTGATTTTTGAGAATTTTTTTGGAGGCTACTTTTTTGTTTTTTTATATTACAATTGCAACTTACAAAAACTGGCGTTGATTTTTTGAAATTTTGTTGCTAACGGTTTCCAGCGTTTTATTTCATATGAAATTCATGCTAATATGGAAAAAAGTGAAAAGAACTGTCACAAAACAAAAATTCTCAAACATCAACGGAATTTTTTAGCCGTATGAAGCTTGCACTTTATTAGACTAAAATTGTATGGCTATAAAGCTGCATAACCAAAAATTTTCTAAAGATTCAGATTAAAAAGTTGAAATTTTGATGAGGTGCTAAAAATTTTTCTAAGTTACGTCACCGTTAAGAGAAATTTGTTCTTTTATGGTTAAAAAAAATTCAGAAGTTGAGCGTTTCATCATCATTGATCATTCAGCTCTACGGATTGTGCCACAAAACTTCATTGCTTATAATATCAGAAAGTACTTCAAAATAATGCAACGCCAGAACCAATTAAACTGTATTTATAGGGAATAATTGTCCTGGTCGATGGGTTCAAAATTATAGCAGCCCTTTTGTACGGTCAAGGAAAAACCGGTATTAGATATATTTTTCATATTGATATTTATACCGAAATTTGGTTACAAATTTCGCAAGTTTGTCGATAAATCAATGAATATCTTCTAAACTACTAATCCAGTTGGAAAACTTTATGAACACAGATGATAGCAAATTTAATAAGTTCTTGTCAAAATATGACATAGTGAAAACCAGACTAAGTATAGAGTGCGACAAAACTTACTTAAATCCACGGCCAAAGTCACAAATGACACCAGTTTCAACATAAAAAAAATTAAGTGGAAGGATACAAAAACAGCAAACTTTATTATTCCCTCAGGAAGCCGGAACTTTTTTCCTGAGGCCATCATATGTTTGTGCATATCGACGGCTGAGTGGAAGATCGACTTATCTCGGCAGCCGGTTCGAAAACGCCCAATCTCAACTGAAAATTTGTTGATATTGTGCGTTTTTGAAACGAATTTTAAAATATGACGTTCTTTAATCAAATTCGCAGATATGTCGTTCTTCAACCAAATTCTGAAATAAAGTGTTCTTGAAAAATTTTTTTTTTTTGTAGGTCCATCTTCCATTCAGCCGTCGATATATATGTACATACATACATACATAGTTTGTGTGCACAGAGATAGTACATATTTCATTAAATTGAAAAAAAAACTACAATTCTTAAAGTTCTCAAAACTTTTACTGATCTCTACATATTCTACACATTCAAATTTTCCCCTTTTCTAACTTAAGATTTGTCTCTAGATATTTTTGTAAAGAAACTGCAATTTCATGCAGCCCAAAACTTAATTTAATGAAAAACATTGGAATGGAGTTGTTGTGAAGAATGAGGATGTCCGAATGCGAATACCGGTCGCTTTTTTACCACCCTCTCAAGGCTAAGT
Source organism: Rhagoletis pomonella (assembly GCF_013731165.1). Classification (NCBI taxonomy): domain Eukaryota; kingdom Metazoa; phylum Arthropoda; class Insecta; order Diptera; family Tephritidae; genus Rhagoletis; species Rhagoletis pomonella. The sequence continues at coordinate 47,814 of NW_023459753.1, read as the reverse complement.
TTGCTTTTTTATTCTTTCCTTATCTCAGTGTCCAATAACCGTTTGCTATTATTATTTTATCACAACATTGCAACTAAAAGGAAAAGAAACTAGTGAGTTGGGACTAAAAGTGGACTATGTACGTATGTACACATATAAATAGTGTCATATTGGAGTAGATAATCAGCTATACCTTTACCATTTCTAAAAACCTGATATGGAGTGTAAAGTGAGGTATGTAGTACCTAACACCGGCACTACCTCAATAAATTCTTCAGCAACTCTCCTAGTCAAGATATTCTCAATTCTACTATTTATATATATACGTACATACGTAGGTATGTCTGTATATATGTTAACATAATATGTATGTGTAGAAGTACACACATATGCATTCCACCAAAAATGTGGGCATGTGCATACATACATATGTATGCCTGTACATGTGCATTAGATTGCATCGCAGTTCATTTTATCAAAAATCGGTTCTCCTTTAAATTTGATTCAGTTTATAATCGTATACACTTCATCATTGTTTTATCCTTGCCGTGGGGATGGGGCTTAATTGGTACTATGGCGGCTGCTTCGGTAAGCGACATATCGCCACGAACTAAGAGGGAAGCTAGTATAATGACCTGATGCCCCTGTATCAACCTTGCCCGCTGGGTAAGTGTGATACTAGCCACTCTGGTTTACATGCGAGATCACCGCACCGACGTCCTTATCCTTAATCCCTCCCCATCCCTTCTTCCCTCCTCCCGCCATATAATCCTGACTGGGGGAGTCATTTACACACGTAGAGTTCTCCTTTTTTGTGCTGCCTTGTCAAGTGTATAAAACACCTTCTGACAAAGTAGTATTCTTGACGTAGGACTCTTTCTGCGTAGGAAGCCTTCGGCCGCCCTTAGGGATTATAACCTTTACTACGCAGAATTCTCATTTTTGTGTTGCCTTGCCCAGTGTTCAAAACACCTTTTGACATCGTAGTATTTTTGACACAGAACTCTTTCTGCATAGGCGGCCTTCGCCCGCCCTTAGGGATTATAACCCTTACTACACAGAATTATCCCTTTGTGTTGCCTTGTCGAGTGTATAAAACACCTTGTGACATCGTAGTAGTTTTGACGCAGAATTTATTCGGCTTAGCCGGCCTTCGGCCGCGCTTCGGGATTATAACCCTCACTACGCAGAATTATTCTTTTGTGTTGCCTTGCCAAGTGTATAAAAGACCTTCTGGCATCGTAGTATTTTTGACGCAGAACTATTACTGCGTAGGCGGCCTTCGGTCGCGCTTCGGGATTATAACCCTTACTACGCAGAATTCTTCGTTTGTGTTGCCTTGCCATGTGTATAAAACACCTTCTGACATCGTAGTATTTTTGACGCAGAACTATTACTAGGCGGCCTTAGATCGCGCTTAGGGATTCTAGCCCTCACAATGTAGAATTCTCTTTCTGTCTTGCGGAGAAAAAGAGCAGAAGTATTTTTGTGCAGAACTTCTCTCTGCGTAGGTGGCCTAGGGATTATTACCCTCACAAAGTAGAATTCTCTTTCTGTGTTGCGAAGAAAAGAAGCAGAAGTATTTTGAGCAGGACTTATTTCTGCGTAGGAAGTAGAATTCTCTTTCTGTCTTGCCAAGAAAAAGAGCAGAAGTATTTTTGTGCAGAACTTCTCTGTGCGAAGGCGGCCTAGGGATTATAACCCTCACAAAATATAATTCTCTTTCTGAGTTGCGAAGAAAAGAAGCAGAAGTATTTTTGAGCAGAACTTCTTTCTACATAGGCGGCCGCGCTTAGGGATTAAACCCTCACAAAGTAGAATCCTCTTTCTGTGTTGCGAAGAAAAGGAGCAGAGCTATTTTTGAGCAAACCTTCTCAACAATAAAAGTGACTATACTATGATTATGATGTATATTTAAATCATACATTCAATGATTACTATAATTTGACTGAAAAATGACATTATCTGCACACATAATACTCATTTTTGCCGTTAAACTCATAATAAACTAGCACTTATCATATTCGCCTTTGTAATATTCTTACGCTTTGAACATCTGGCAACATATTTTGAAACATATTCTGGCAACACGTTACTCACACGTGCGGCCATCTTCATTTCGGTCATTGTCCATACATACATACATACATACATACTATTTCGGTTCTCTAATAGAAAATAAACAAATTTATAAACGCATTCCTCAACGTTAAACAATAAAATTAATAAAATATAGAATTGATAAACGGTCAAAGAGCTTAATTTAGTTGTTTAGTTGAGTGTTCGGCACACTTGTGTATTTTTGAAATGGTTTGTTATCGTACATTTTGTTAGGTGAAATTTTCAACTTTAACAAAAAATTACTCGTAAACTATGAGTTTCCTCGCCGTCCGGTTTTCAGTTTTGTGATGTGTACCACCCCTCTACACCCCCCATAAAGTCATTTTGTTCTTAGCGTGGTGCACTCTCGCGAAGTCAACCCTCCGAGATAGCCCGTGTCTATCGGACAGGTTTGCTGTTGGGGATATTCAGACTGTATTCTAGCGGTGCACCTCTCTGATACCTGCCCGCCTCAGGGAGTAACGGTGGGCTTACCGTGTTATTGGGGGCTATGGCACGACGAACAGTTTTGACCCCTACACTCGTGGGAACTACATACATAAAAACAATAAAAACAAACAAAACAAAAACAAACCAAAACTAATTCAAAATAACAGAACACCAGCAGGCTCTCATACCGCACCAAAACTGGCGGACCAGGTCGAGTCCAATATCGAAAATACTGGCAACCAGGACCCGACAAGAATAACGCCGACAGTTAACGGACGTAAGGACGGAAATGGCTCCGAAGACCCTATATTTGGACCGGCGCAACGAACAGAAGCAGGCACTACGCAATGGAAGGAAAGTCAGAAAGGATTTACAGGAAAAATTTAACAAAATTCGATGAAAAAATTGAATTCTTCTTAAAAGTTATAATATAATTCATTTTTGATATTTATTTTTTAATTAAAACTTACGCTTGCGGTGGTGCTGTAGTAAGATTTTGTTATTTTTATGATTTGTCATAGAAAAATAGTTTCTTTTATTATATTTAAGGCTGAATAATCCATCATTTACGCCTGTTTCATTGTAAAAGTTATCCTAGATGATGAGACAAAGATCATTACATTTTTTTTTATTTATTTATTTTAAAGATGACATCATCGTGATAATAAGTGTTTAAGTGAAATGTTTCATGAGAAAAAATAACAAAAGACTTCCTTAATTAAAAAATAATATATTCTATTACAAAAGTGTTTTTATTTACACTTAAAAAAATTATGGTATGAAAGTACTTAATACAAATGGCTAAACAATTATGAAAGAAACGAAAAAGTTAGAGCTGTATTTTTTCAAGCTAAAAAAAATTTAAACATTGTGTTCAAATTAAAAATGCATAAGGGCCAAATTCACAGTGCGTAGTTAACTCAAAATCGGCAGTTAACTATTGATTTGTACTCAAAATCTGTAGTGTGTTTGGAAAATTTGGGACATTATTTTTATATTTGTGAAAAATTAAACATAGCAAGCAGCCTAACTGGTATAAGTAACAGTATAAAATAATGGTATGTATGAGCAATATTTTGGAATGCCAGTACTTTCATTCCATATTTTTTTAAGATAAATAAAAACCCATTTTGTAATAGAAAATATTATTTTTTATTAAGAAAGTAGCAAAATTTTACCACAGCGCCACCTAACGTAAGTTATAAGTTAAAAAATAAACATCAAAAATTAATTCCTCGACCAAAAAACAGTAATTTACCATAACTTTCCAGAAGAATTTCATAATTTGGTCGAATTTTACAAAATTTTTCCTGTATACAGGGCCACCAAATTTAAATATGCATACAAAATAAACCAGATCTATAGCCTAAGAATCCTTTTGTGATTTTGTTATGAGAGCTGTAAGCTTTAATTTACTTTTGGTTTCATCAAATACATAGCATCTCGTTTCACTGTGTAATAGATTGGCGCTTACACATATGTTAGTGTATGGCCGAGCTTCTGCTCCGATTTGTACCATGCGCCTTAATGTTGTCACAGAAAGGGCAGAGGGACTCCAAACGGCGGTTTTATTTTTATGAGGAGTTTTCTTTTCATTTCCGAAATACACTCAGAGGTTTGCCATTGCCTACCGAGGGGGGCCGCTATTAGAAAAAAACTTTCTTGATTTTTTATGTTGGGTTGAAACGGGCTCGAACCTATGCCCTGTGGAAAGGTAGCGCACACTGGTAACCCCTACACCACAGCGGCCGTTATAGTAATCCTAAAATACAGAATTCCAAGTACAGTAATCGTTCATAGAACTTAATTGGATTGCAATTACAATTATCGTGATTTATATTCTTACAAATATACGGTTGCCGCGATCATAATCTAATATTATTCGGTGAACAATTACTTTATATCTTACCCGTAACCATTATTATTACTTATTACTTTACATTATTACTTATTACATTATTACTTTATTTCTTAGCAGTAACCAGCATATGCTTACATAACCAGTATATATTATAAAAAACAGCCAAATTGACCTATAAATAAGTTATATATAGGACTTTTTAGAATTTTTTTTTACGCGTTAGACTTTACGCTGGATTCGTCCATATAAATACGCCATAAGAAAATATTTAACCCATTTTTTTGGAGGATACCTTTCAATGAAATGTACACGGATTTAAAGTATATAACTTCTTCTAATGCAGAATTGTTAACCCCGTTGCATAGGGGGCGTGGCATTTGATATACAAATTAAAATGTGAAAAGGATATATATCTTAACTCAATTACGCAGTCGAACTGAAACTTGGCAATTTCTGGAGTGCTTATCTCTGGAACCACTTTAGATTAGGTAATGGAATTTATTACACCTATATCTACATATATACATATATGTAAAATGGCAAGAATTATTCAATTGCGAACCATTTGCTTCCAGATTTCTAATCGCATTGAATGATTTTTATTTTATGCAAATGTTTTTAGAAGGATCAGTGTGTTTTTTCGATACGTGGATCAGGGACTGAGAGGTATCCTAAAAAATCCTATTAGTAACATAAAACTTTGTGTAACTTGGTAGCCGAATCGTGTCATGCCAAAATATTGGGCGTTGACCCAATCTTGAAAAAAACCTTCTAAAACCGCCCTTATAGAAGGAAATATTGTATTTTGTTGAGCCTCTCAGACTATTCGATCGAAAAGCGTATTTACAGTCTTAAGTGGTATATGCCGTCTCCATAGGATAAAGTTTATGTCTTATTGCCACTGATATAACTTATATCTAGCAACCAAGATGACAGTTGGACTGCAATAAATTTTATCCTGTAGAGACGGCCAGTCAGTTCAGTGAGGAACTGTTGGGAATCTCATCTATGTATACATACAAATATTATTTATTAAATGAAAATCGAGCTTTATTTTTCAGTCTAATTTTGAAGGCTTCTGAAGAAATTTGGTTTTGACTTTTCTTGTAAATTCGGTATAAATTTGCTGGTAAACTTCAAAATCGTCATTTGCAGGAGTCAATATTGGTGACAAGAAAAATTCAAAAGTGTATGAAAAAATTTCGAAACGTCTAAAATTTCGACAACTAGGCGATACTAGGTAATATAAAAATATGTACATATGTATGTACATTTAAGACATTTGCATTGAAGTTGTTTCAAAAACTTTGCTAACATTTTCAATATAAATAAATAAATTTTGATTTAAATTTGATGAAATTTCGTAATGGAAGTTCTCGTTTTCACGAAAACTGATGAAGTGTACATGCGTCGAAAGGTTCAGGTCTATTAATTTTACATTCGCCGATCATCAAGATAATTTAAAAGAAAGAAAGAACTTCTTTTCGTGAGGCAACCTAATGTGCATGCGTAAATTTTAGAGCTTGACGTGTACATACATACATACATCCATTATTATTCACTTTGCTTTACTTTAGAAATGCTATAAACAGTGGCGGAGCCTTGGGTTCAGTTTGGACGAAGGGGAGTGCCGCCCCAGGCTCAATAGCTTGAGGGGCGTAAGGTGGCCTTTGTTGTTTCTTAAGATTGGCATTCTTTCAACTTATTTCATAAAAATCGAACAAAATTAATATTTTCCTTTTCATACTAAAATCTGTTTATATTTTATCAGTTGCAATTCAGTTTTGGAGTGGCTCAACTTTCATTTGAAGAAATTGCAATACATGTTATTTTATATGAAATCATGGTAGATCTCATGATAGCCTTGATCAATTTAAATTTTTTAAATGATCTCTCGCAGAATGCAACTGCTATAGTTGGAAATATATTCAAAGCTGTCGCCTAAAATCCAAGTTGTTCGTGCAAGAATAATATTTAGGTATTTTGTTTCTATTCGGTCCTCTAAATAGTAGTAGATTTAGGATTTTTTTCCGAGTACGTTCTTTTTGTAAGAACATTTTTTTTGTTGATACGAAGTCCCTAAGTAATCCAAAATGTTCATCAAGCTTCTTGAAATATTTATGTTTAATCCAAATTCTGAATTAACGCTCCACTTTTATCATGCATTTTACTATTGCTTTGGTGATGACATGGTCGCACAAATCAGCTCTTCTATCATATAATTTTTCTGTCCTTTCCAGAATATTTGTCTAATATTTTTTCTCTTCAATAGCTTGCCGTTGCAAATCATTATATCATTATTAACCCCTTGCGATCGATAGCCTAGCTAAGTCACTGGCTAGGAACAATTGGGGAGTCGAAATGGTAGCTTTAAAGCGCAGTTAGTCAACGACGTAGCGTAAACGTAGGTTGGCGTACGTAACAGCATATCAAATTTACTGTTGATAGAGAGAGAGAGAAGCAACGGCAACGTCACCGCCATGCGGTGGTGAGTTTTCGCTAACACGCGAATCCCATAAGGTAGATCGTGTCTGCGTCAACCTACGTCTACGTTACGTCGTTGACTGTTTGAGTTTTTATACCCTGCCGCTGACAGAGAAAAACACTGTAAGCGGCAATCACTTGTTGCATGCGTTAGAGTCAAATAAATTTTGACCTAATTTTCATAGAGCTCCAAAAAACAGAAATAAATACTTATTTGTAAGTATTTTCTTATATTTACATATACATACATACTACATACAGATCAATGTACATACATACTTATGTATCAATTTATTAATATGCTTACATTCCCTTGTAAGCAACAAACTGTTCCAACAACAACAAAACAATCATGATAATAACAAACAATAGATTTAAAATATCAAAAGCAGAAACAAAAAGTTAGTGGTTTACACATTTGCGAAGACTTCTAGTGGAGACTACGCCGATCAGTGTTGGCAAGGGATCGACGCGTAAAACGACGGGGCCCTTAGAAAGAACGTGTGTAAGGCGGCTGTTTCTGATTCTCAGCATTATTTTTTTTTTTTCAGAATGCTTTTCTTTACAAATTATATTTTTAGTTTCAGGCTGCAACGGAGGCGCGCTGCCATCTATCTTACAAACGCTAAATGCATTCATACAGATATCAACACATAGTCACACGCATTATCAGATATGTATGTACATTAGCGTAGTCCAAAAATGCATGTGAAAAAGTAAAGTCGGAATTTTTATGCTCTTGCCCGCTGGGATTATTCTATATCGAAAAAATATACCCCCATTTTTTGATTTTGAAATTAAAAAATATTTAGAGGTCGCTCAAAGCGCTCAAAATTTTCCATGTATTTTATATGAAAAAAAAACGAACACTTTTCGTTGAAATGGTACAGAGTTCTTGAAAATCAATAATTTTCGATTGTAAAACTCTGCTTCTCTTCAATTATAATGCCCAATTATTTAGTAATTTTTTCATAGTAACTTTTGTTTATGTGTCCGCCAAAACTTCCAGGAAAGGCAATGGGAGGAAAAATAAAAAATCTTTAGAATTAAAAAATGGTAAAAAAAACAATTTTGTATTGTTATTATAAATCTCCTGAAGACAAACAGATTTTTTCGATCAAAAAATATTTATTGTGAAGAATTTCATATTATATCTACGAGAAGTTGGGTGAGAGGGTGAAAGCATTAAAATTCGGACTTTTTTTATTGTGGACCACCCTAATTTACATACATATGTATGTTTGTGGCGCAGAAACTATATTACTTGTGAGCAGCGTCTAAACTATTGTTGTACTCGTACTACAATATCTTTGTTCCACACGCTTCACGGGCTTGGAACGGTAATTAGAGAGATAAAATACTACTCTCATAAGTGTCAAGAATGTGTCAAAATATGTCGAATGATCCCAGAGCGTGAGAAACGCACAAACCACATTTCGTGTCAGGAGTCGAGAAATCACCTGATTCAAGTGTTTTTAATTGTTACTTCAAGTGCAAGACAACCTTACGAAGTTTATTTAATTGGGAAACCAATTGCGGTTCATTTAATTTGGGTTTATTTACTTATCGAGCCCCAACCGCCAAAAAACGTAAGCGAAATTTTTTTCAAAATTTTCTTTTCAATGCAAAATTGCATTTTTAAATATGTCGCTTACGTTTTTTTGCCGGTTAGGGCTCCATACATATGCATATTGAATGAAGACTGAAAATATATCAATTATAAATAAAACGCTATCCTCAGTTTCCAAAAACAGACATGCAAATTCAAATACAAACAGTTAATTTGGGGTTTGAAACTTTGTGCCTGGACAAAGAGCCTGGACTCCGGGCTGTTTTGGCCACGAGCACGAAGACATTTACAATCCAAATATTCCGCGGGCTCGAATGGAACAGAGCTAATGTTTAAGTTCTAAATGTAGTTTCTGTTGCTGTTTCGCAGATTCACATTTTTTTTTTTTTTATTTAGAATATGTATCGAAAATTAAGTTATTTTGGAAAAATGGCTTTGCTAGTCGCGTATGTACACAAAAATATATGTATGAAGGTATGCATGTATATGTATGTACATATACATACATATACAAACGAAACTCTCCAAGCGTTGTAATGGGAGAAGCATATACGACAGACATCGGACGGGGAGTGTGTGTTAAGCCCAAAAGTAGGTCACATATACTCCAGCTACAAATAATACAGATGTATGCACATTAGAATG
>NW_023459753.1:15471-33725 GCF_013731165.1 Rhagoletis pomonella | reverse complement strand
ATTTTTTAGAGACCAATCGCTTTCATTTCATTTCGTCAAAATCCGTTCAGTAGTTTTCGAGATTACCGCGTACAAAGAATCTCTACTTTCCTTTATACTATGTATAGATGTATAAAATTGCTTTAACAAAAAATACCAAACGCTTTCTTATTTTTATGTAACTGTCGTTTGAATGAATGTGACTGGTAGGACACTGAAAATAACTCTATTTTACCTTTGTACACTTATAGATGAATTTTAGCCAAAACACTTAATTTTTACGAAAGATGTGTTGGTGTTGGAAAATATGAACTACGAGCTTTCGTTTTCAATAAAAATTAGGCTTATATAATCTTCATAGAAATATGTATTAAAAAACTTTTTACATTTATGACTGGTGGGACTTGTCCTTGTGACTAGTGTAAAGTAATTATGCATGAAATAAAAGTTTCCATAGACAAAAATTTCATTTTATTTTTATATTTTTAATATTTTTCAACAGGTTAAACAATGAAATGTAGTTATTTAAAGCGCATTGCTCATCACTTCAGAACAGCGGTCGGAATCTATAAATTATTTTACAGATTTGAGGTGAAAACCGCGCATAAAAGCTAGTATGTATATATGTGGTCCAGCATAGCATTTCTTACAACGGAACTTCTGCACAACATTCTTCCATTCTACTCGAAACCGGATAACACGTCCTCTTGGCGTATCGCAAAACATATGTTGGAAAGATATTGGCTTTTTGCGCTTTTGTACTAGCTTGAAAAAGCTTATGAGTTGTTGGTGTTATCACCATCAATGTAAAGGGCCAAAGCATCCTCTGGAGTATATTTAGTAGGCAGCTGTTGGTCTATATGCCGTCCTATTTTTATTTTTTTAGATACATTTGGATCTATGCCTACCACTGAAACTATATCTGATGCACTCCGTGTTCTACATGTGTATAGGTTAATACCTGTTGTTCTCATAAGCTCATTACAATGTCCATAATTTTCGACAACAGTTCACGTTCACGATTTCCAGTGGCTAAGATTATGGTTTAGTGGTTTTCAGAAGGCATTTTTCATTGTCGTCCTAAATAATCTAAGAAAAGTGTATGCCCGTGAAGAAGTTCTTGAAATTCTCCTATGATCTGGCGTTTCACAGCACGCTTTATCGCACAACGAAATAAGTTTGAAGAACTTTTTCATCTTTACTCCCTGGTGGCAACAATGATCCGGTTCGATGGTGAATCTGTCCTTGAAACTGTATAGTAAAGTTAGTGCCAAATTCAAAATGGGTGAGCATCGTTGTTCTACAGAAAACTAAATGTCTTATCAAGGAGCGCATTGGTTCTAATGGTTGATTTAACGATGGTTATTTGAGATTGACCTCTGAGCAACTCAATCCTGGTATCTTGGAATGAACATTTAAGGCTTAGTAATATAGGCAAACCAAGTCCATTTGGCCAATCGGAACACACGTCAGTTCGACATACTCGATGGCCGACCACGTCGGTATAATCGGACCCCACGGCACTTTCTCTCACTTGACGATTTTTAGTAATAACTCGATTCCAGCGCCATGGTGTGCCAGCCGGCGCACAGTGTGCTTTTTGACCACTCCATGCGAATTAATCGTAGCCCTTTCGAAGCATCAGTTTCGTATGAAACAAAATGGCTTTGAAAGCTAATGTTATTCCCTTTCACGGAAAAATACTGCCACTGACCCATAATAACTCCTTGAACTTAAAAGAATTGGTTAAAAATAATGATCTTAAAAAAAAAAACATGCCAAATCCACCGGATTTGTTCCAAAAAAAATTGTTTTGTATGTTTTATTACACTAATATTATAGATTTTGAGACGAGAAACTCGATTCCTCTGTTTAAAAATAAAAAAAAAATGTTAACACCTCATTTTAAAAAATGCATTTTTGATTGCATATTTTTTATTATTTGCATGCAGCTGTACCCGAACAATTTGACCCACCTTTATGTATATAAATAGGCAAGTAGCGTTCAGTTAGAACCGAATCATTGTTATATTATTCCAACAGTGTTTTAAAGGAGCAGTCTAGAATGAGTCTGTTCTTCCTACAGGTGGAGCAGCCATTAAGCTATGCTAAACATTATATTAGTATCGAAAGATTGTGGTGGAAAGGTTAGGTTAAGTTATTCTAGAGTGGCTGCCACCGCGAAGAGCTTTGCCTCCACATAAGCTGAAAAAGACCGTTGTGATACCAATGGCAAAGCCCTTTTTTCTTTCCTTCCCTTAAAAGTTGAACCACGTAGAGCATTTTATATCGCACAGAAAATTGAAAGTGTATGCCGAGGTCATGTCAGCTAAACAATCTGAAAGCTAATGATTGAAGGAGTCGTTCGCGTTTTGGCTAGCGTGGGACTGTGGCATAGTTAATGTTCGATGCTATCCACCTCTTCCTCGTCTCTGCAGCTGCGGCAAAAGTCGTTGAATGGATAACCCAGCCTTTCCGCGTGCGTGTCCATCAGGCAGTGTCCGGTGATAACCCCGACTTCTAACCTGAGGGAAAAGCGGTCCCACCGAATGACAGCCATGGAGCGCTTTATATTAATTTTTGTCCAGACTTGCCTGGCAGTTTCAAAAGCAACAGCCCACCTGGCGTTAACGTCCAGGATGAGTCCAGCCTTTAATCTGTTTTTGCAAAAGGCTAGAGGTATGGCCGCATCTTGCCAGGAATATCACTGCATCTGGGGACCCATACAATACTCAAAGAGCGTTGTGATGCCAGCAGGTTTCAAATATTTCTGCATTTTGTGGCTACTTTGGACATCGGTTCGTTAGATCTTAAAGATTTTATTCCCGCCTGGCTGTCAGAATAAATAGGGATAGGCCGTCCTGGAGGGGTGGAGGTTGCGAGCCACCGAACTAAACAGAGTGGTATAATCCTGTAGTCGGGGGCTATTCGGTGCCAAAAGTCCAAAATAAAATGATTTCAGATGGCCGTGATTTTTGGCATTCTGGCTCACAAATATTCGGCCACTAAGTCCATCTAATAAATTCAAAGGAAAAACTACAACAACAAAATAATCGGTGCCAAACGTTGCTCATTGTGACGCATAAAAATATTATTTTTTTAGCGTGAAGTTTTTCGCATACTTTAAAGTGGCAGTACTTTTTTCTCGAAGTTGTTTTAAAATAATTACCGTGGTTTAGTTTCAATGTTTTCTAATTTCTTTACTAAGTTTCCAAGCTATAGTGGAGATTGATAACTTTCTACACATTTAAACAGAAAATATTCCAAAAAGTAAGTAATTGTGAAAACATTAAGATTTTTACTGGAGCAGATCTTTCGAATCTAACTTCATCTAATCTGGTGTTTATATGCAAACTAATAAGGAATATTTCTACTTTCAGATTTCGTAAGCACTTTTTGCGCAAGTCTGCACAATTTTTTGATTTTCATTAATAAACATGGCAGCCAACCGAAACGCACTTTTTGATGAGTGGCTTAAAGGCAAAAAAGATGATAATAATGGTGCTGTAATGAAATATATTTTGGATAAGGTGGGAGGGGACATTGACCGCGACAGATTAAAAGAGTTTATCGGTAAGATCTGTTGTCAATTTCGTTTAAAGTGGTGCCGCTGCTTTCGTATGAATTCTCGTTTTCTGCAGCTGCACTCCAACTGGTTGTCGCAAAGTGTGGATTTATCCGACTTTTTTCTTGACGTAACACCGTATTGACGTAACATCAATATCATAGCGTCGCCTTGGTAAACGATTGTCGTATGTTGATTTCGGCAGGTTGTGGGACATCGCGATTGAAGTTTGGAATACAGTTTCTCAAAAACGCGAAGATAGATATTCTCCAAAGCCAAAGCCAAAATGTTAATAGTTACACAAAATTCTTAAATTATTTAATTTTTAATGTTTAATGTTAATTAGCTTTGAGTTTATGAAGGATTTTCTTTAGTAAAATTTTGCCGTAGGCGTCATTTGTCCACAATTTGGCAGCCACTTTGTATGAAATACGACAAAAGTTGATCAAAATTTCTACTAAATTAACGACACTTTTTACTCAATATCTGGGAAACTAAAGGAGATATCCAAAAATGGAGAATGATTATTGATTAGTTTAATATGGCTGCATCACTAACTAAATTTTTACTAAATTATAGAAAAAATTGTAGTCAATATCTCGGAAACTAAAGGAAATATCTGAAAACTGATAACACCAATCGAAAGACCTTATTTCAAAATATATAACTGCATCTAAAACTAAAAATCGTCAAAATTGCGCTTGCGACAATCTTTTACCCAGGTGACATAGGTACATCCATTTAATAGTTACGACTTTTGGTACGCTAAAATTGAAAAAGGGAACACTATACGGTGCACTATGTAAGATTTGGCCCCTCTATTTAGCTGCTTTTAATTCTGTAATCCGAAAACTATTGCAGATAGATTAATGGAATTTTGCACAAGGTACGGTATAAGACAGGCGTGGCTTAAAAAAAAAATTGGTCATTTAAAGATAGGCTGACTTCCAAAACGTATCAACACAATGTTTGGATACTATTATACTGCGGTATTCAAACTGTTTGTATATGCAGAATTCCGACACATTGCAACCATATACATTCCATATTTTCAATATTCCATTTAGCAATGAAAAATTTTTCTGAATTTTCCATTTTTAAAACACCTATGGTAACCAATAAAAAACGAAGCATCAACGTGGTTTCTGATGCGCGGATTGCTCTAGCGATGCGTTTCGATAACTTTTCGGATGCGTTTTTTAACAGTATACGTTGTCAATATTTTGTAGTTCGGCGTTATGGAACATTATACTTTGTACGTATGCAAAGCAATTGACGTTTTGGAAGTCAGCCATACTGTCACGTCAACCAATTACATAACTGTAATTTTTAAAAAGGCAAAAGCTCAAATATTTAACTAACTACAAAAACTGACAGAAATAGACTTAAAAATATTTTTTTTCTTTATTGTGAATTATGGGCGTAGCAAATATCGTTACAAAAGTCAAGTTGGGTCAACAAAATTCCGTTATAAGTTCAATATTTCTTGCTCTATTTACAAAAGTGATATACCATTGGAAAGCTAATGAATCATAACCGAAAATTCAAAGATTTGTCTCGGTCGAGATCAAATGCAAATGAATACTCGAAGAAAATATTTAAAATTACTGGTAGGCCTGAAAAAAGAAATTTCATCAAGACCAGCCATTTCCAGCAGCTAAAGTTGGGTAGTTTAAAGTCTAAAAGGAGTGTCAAATAAACTGAGATACAAACTTTATCGGATAATCATGGATAAAGACTTTGGTCTAATGAAATTAATAAATTGCTAAATTTAAAATTAAGTTAACATCGTTTTACTTTAACATGAAATACTCAGTCCTGGTTTATTAAAATCCCAAAAATGTATATTCATTACAAAGATCATATCTAAAAAAATAAGACCAAAATTGTATTTTAGCAATTGTTGCATAAATCACAAAAGACCAATAACTAAAACATTGAAATTCAGTTTCAAATATACAAGTTTAAATACTACTGCCATTGGCAATTTTCCAAATCGAATCCCATCCCGCCATACACTTTGATTTAAATTTTCGTCTTTATCAGGCATTTCTAAAAACATTTTTGACGTTGTTTAAAATTAAGCGATAAAAAATTGTTTAATTAATATTCTCTAGAATATGAAAACGCTACACTGTGCGGCGATTGTATTTTTATGAGTAGCTGTTTCTCATGGCTGAATTCACTCGGAAGTTTGCGATTGCCTGACGTGGGGCGAACGCTATTAGACAAAACTTGTTTGCTTTTTATTTTTTTTATGTTGGTCGGAAACTGGGCTCGAACCCAGGTCCTGCCAAATGGTAGCACACACTGCTAACCACCGCACCACAGCGGCCGCCGCAATATAACCGGATATAAATTTTGGCATAGAGATCCACCAGTAGAAGATTTGGAATCATTTCTAGAGATTTGGTGGGTGTTGTGGGTAGCGCTCCCGTGATTCACCAAATGGCGGCCCGTAGAAAAGAATGGGTCTTACCACCACTGTGTACATCCAGTATACTGTATGTGACATTATGCTTCCATTCAAGTTTCTTGTCTAGAATAATTTCAAGGTCGAGAGTGTAAGTTCTACCCCGTTTAAAGGGAGAAGTTTGAATGGAGGAATTTAATACTTCCCCGTGAAGAGTGTCATCTCTGTATCGGTAGGATTGACGCTAAGTCCACAGTCCTTGGACTAGATTTTTACGAGGCTGAGTGCGTTTTGTAATAACTCACTCAGTACCTGCAGCTACTTACCCGTTACTGCGATTGCTATACCATACGAATACGCATATGACTTGACAACCAGTGTCTTTTAGGAAGCGTTAACTGTTATATTCTTGAGTAGAGGAGAGAGAACGCCCCCTAGGATACGTGTTAAGTTACCAAGCCTTCCGCAAGTCCAGATTTAAAACTTATCTTTTCGAGAAGGAGCCCAACAAAAATACGCCATTCCCCGTTGCACCTTGGCCAGAATAAAGGAATTAGCAACAGTATACGGATAGCCATTATTGAAGGCAGTCTCTATATCGACAAAAATTCAGACCGTGTTGTCCTTTATGACCAATCCTTTTTCAATCGTCGATACGATTTCGTGAAGTGTGGTCTCCACTGATTTGTCCTTGGAATAGGCATGCTGCTTCGTAGAGCAGCCGCCATTTTTATATTCCGCCTTATATATTCATCATTGAGCCTCTCCAAAGTTTGGAGAAAGAATAAAACGTTCAAAGAGAAGTGAGTGCTTCGAATAAGTACATATGTATATTGAATTTCATATGGTAGAAGCATATCCAAGCGTACTAAACTAGTATACAGAGATTTTAAAGTAAAGGGATCTGTAAAACTAGTGTTATTACGGCAAAAAAAAGCTAGTAAGTAATGTATAGTGGTTAGCAGTGTGCGCTATCATCCCGCAAGGCCTGGGTTTAAGCCCAGGTTGCGACTAACATCAAATAAAAATAAAAGAAAAATTGATTTTCTAGCGGTCTCCCCTCGGCAGGCAGTAGCAAATCTCCGAGTGTATTTCTGTTATGAACAAGTAAGTTTTAGCAAAAAAAAACCGACTTCAACTCTCATATAAAAAAAAATATATATATATATCTCATGATCCACTGATCCGATCTTAACCAGTATGGGTTAGTATGGGACCACCTCTGAGACACTACCTTTCCAATGCAAAATTATCGAAATCGATTGACGTGGTCCAAAGTTATGCGGTAACATACATAAAAAAAAATGTATATTCCGACGAACTGATAACCTCCTCCTTTTTTTGGAAGTCGGTCAAAAACAGCTTCTCTTAAAAATATAATCGCCGTTCGGAGTAAATGTAAAACTGTAGATCCCTCCTATTTTAAAGCGCTTGCCACAAATTGGAAAAAACTCGGCCAAACACTAACGTATTCAGACACAGCGGCGTATATACAACACCTTTTAGTTCTGTCGAAAGCGGCTTTAAACTCGACAAATAGGTGGTGATCTTTTCAAAGATTTGGCGTATTATGATTACCTGGTCTATGGTGGATTTTCAAGGCCTAAAGCCACACCGATAAGGCCCAGTCAGTTCATTGACGGCGGGTTCAGTATTTCACACAATACGCTCGATAAGACTTTGTAACCTATGCTTAGAAGGCTGATCCCGGGGTAGTTGGCGCGAATGGCGGAGTCACCTTTCTTGTGGATTGGGCAGAGCACACTTAAATTCCGTCGGGCATGCGTTCATCTGACCATATTCTGCATAAGAGTTGATGCATGCATCTTATCAACTCCTCGTCGCCGTACTTAAATAGTTCAGCTGGCAGGCTGCCAGCTCCAGCAGCTTTGTTGTTTTTCAGCCGCGTTATTGCTATTCGTACCTCGTCATGGTCAGGCGAAGGAACATCGACTCCGCCATCATTGACTGGGGGCGTTTCAAACTTTGATGAACATTTGTTAAAATTTGTCGAATTTTCAAAAATGTCCTGCAAAGTTTGAAATTTTGATTTACGGGGGTTTTAGATGGTACGCTGTAAATCATAAAAAAATATTAAAAATTTTTTAAACAAAGAAAAATAGCCAAAAATTTGTTAAAATGTGTCTTCCCTATTTACATTCTCGACACCGTACATAATAAAAACGAAACATGAGAACACATTTATGACAGGAGGACTCAGACTCATTAGTATTTTAACATTTAAAGGAATTGAAAAGTAAAAAACAAATAACACGGAAAGAAGTGCGAAAAAGGTAAAAAGAAGCGGCCAAAAACGGCCGCTGCCGATGCCATTTATTTTGGCCGATACTAGCCGCTACCGATGCCGCTGCCAATTAATCAGTCGGACTCTAGTGCAACCTTTTGTAAGGGAGTGTCAAAACTCGAATGACACTAGTGTAGAGCTGTCATAATGCTGAACCCATCGACCAGGACACTTATTCCCTATAAATAGTTTTTTTGGTTCTGGCGTTGCTTTATTTTGAAGGATTTTCTCATATTATAAGCAATGTAGTTTTGTGGCAAAATCCGTACAGCTGAATGATTATTGATGATGAAACGCTCAGGTTCTGATTTTTTTTATCAGAAAAGAAAAAATTCCTTTTGTCAGTGACGTAACTTGAAAAAATGTTTTAGCTTTTACCGTTGTCTTGAAAGCTTACCACCATTAGTAAATTTTCACATATCCTACAATACGCCTCAAGATCATTTTTACCATTTTGTATATGCATAACCTAAAGATAATTTAGGTAGGCTGCTGAAGCCATTCTAAAAGACTTATCCAATAAGGACTGAAAAACGTGCATGCTTCTTAGAAAGGGGTTTCCTATCTACAATTTACGCGAATATACTTAAGTATATGTTTATATTATTTAGCATTACAAATAGGATTCAATAAACATTTCAAGTCTCAATAAAAAATATTTGATCTGAACCTTAAATATTCAAAATCGTTAAAGAAGTACAATTTTTATGAACCAAAAACATGCGTTTTTTTTTGCATTTGCCTGAAGATACAAAATTAGATTTTAACCAAATAAACTATATATAAAGAAGGTAAACTCGCCAGGGCCCTATTTCATAAACGTGACTGGTGCGACAAGTGTCGATTGTTCTATAAAATTTCAGAGCCAGAATTTCGGCAACATTTTTTCTGTCTCATATATGCTTGATGACTCTGAAATTTTTTATAAACCGACAGTGATAATATTGGAATATTGTCGACAATGGTGCTGACAATTGTCACTCTGAATGTTTTCACGGGAGAATTTTGTAAATTTGTTTATGTGGTAATTGCGCATATTTTATCAGTTTTCAATAATTTGAATATTTCTTAAAACTTAAATAATGCAAATGCAATTGCATATGAATTACATAAAAATTTCTTATGACTGGCGACAAATTTATCAACGACAATTTTAAAACCCGGCAATGATAGTTTGTCACTTTTTCAATGGAATTTCTCTTGGAATTGTACCAGTGCTAACAATTGTTTTTATGAAGCAAAACACCCACCAATCTGTCGAATTGTCACTGACAATACGGAAAATGCCTGCCGTTACAAACTTATCACTGTCATTTTATGAAATAGGCCCCAGATATTGTTCACATGTTAGAAAAAATGTTTCATTATCGATTTTCGACTACTAATGACAGAAAGTTTAAATTTTTTTTTTCAAAGCAAAAATCTGCTAAAATTTAGCAAAATTCTGCTAAAAATTAGTGTATACATTGACCTTCATTAAAAAAAACAGGACAATTTAAGTGTGGACCAGGACACCAGGACAATTTGTTTAAATCAGGACGAATCCTGGAAAACCAGGACGTCTGGCAGCCCTACGCTAATGAACAAAAATTAAATTATAATTATTGAATCCTGCAAATGGGGTTCGTTTTTAAAGTCTTTTAAATATTATTCAGATTTTTGCTCGCTTATTAATAATTGCTTAATTTTTCCTTTCTACGCGCAATATAAATGTAGTTTTGCAATTTGAAAAAACATCGATGTTGAGAAAAAAAGATCGATGTTAGCAGCTCGATACATCGATGTTTCTCCAGCTCTATACACCGGCATCAATAAGATCACTGATCTACCGAAACATACACAAAGAAAAAGTTAAAAATGCTTAACTCTGTTGTAGAGAAAGCTTCAAAAATGTTTTCGGTAACGGAAGTTAAGATCATCCATATTTACCGTGACCATCCGTCCTGCATTATACGGGACCAATTGTCATGGCAATTAATTTATTTTATACGGGACGCCAAATGTTCTGTATTTCTTTTAATGTCCGGTATTTGTCCCGTATTCGGGGTTCGGTATTTCGACGCCTTAACAGCTCATTAAAATGGCTTGCCTATGAACCAGTCTGAATGCCCGTGCTTCGAATCGAGGAACACATACAGTGCCCAAAATATAAATTAGGATTCTACATTTTAGCAAGGTTCTTCTTTTGTTTATTATTTTTTTTAAGAAGAGCTCTTTTCCTAACAAAAACCATATAAGTCGATATATCCGACTTTGCGTAAAAACTATGAGATTTAATTCTGCAAATTTTCACCAAAATTTCAAACTTTTGAATCAGAACCTTTAGAAAAAAATTGTTTGCAGTTTCGGAGCTCATTAAAATTTATTATAATAAAGTGCAAGTGCAACGTGCTGCTCATTTGCTTCCCTATCAACAAAACGTCAAACATACTAGCTTTGTATGAAAAAATGCGTAGCACCATCGACAAAAAAAAATTGCCAAAAATTAGCGGTAAGTTCTAGCTACTTAAAACTTGCACTTCATCGTACTAAAATTTATCGAAACTTTTGTAAAAAAATTTGTGGATTAAAAATCTCGCGAAAGATATCCTACAAATTTGTGATGTACTATAAGGATGCTGTTTCAGGGCTAATACAAAAATCTAAGATCATTTAAGAAGGTGTTAAGATCTGTTAGCTTTTATGGAAAAACTTAGCAAAATTATTTTTTTCTTTTTTTTTCTTGAAACTTGGTACGTAGGTAGCTTTTTTCCTAGATTAATATATAGGATAACTTTTAACGGAAGGTATCTATGCTCCGGTTTGCTGAAATATGGCAAATAGGTAGCTTTTTGCTTAGGTTAGAATATACATACATATAATATTTCTTCCAGTAAGTAGACCAAGGACCGAAGTATTAGAAAAAATCGTATTTATAGTCCGATTTGCTTGAAATTTGGGGAGTAGGCTTTGCCTAACCTAGCATATAGGATCCTGTTTACGGAAGTGAGCTTACATATAGGATATGTTTTCTGATAGGTGGACCAGAGACCGATCTATTCGAAAAATCATATTAATAGTCCAATTTGCTTGAAATTCGGTATACGTATTATACATATACATATAATTGAATTGAAAATTTGGAAACCTACTTCAGACTTTCCAAGGATGGTTATACGCTGATAATAATTTCGATATATCCAGGGAATGTGGCATCTTCCATACAAATCGAGTTTTTCATACCGTTTATATCTGGAAGCATTTATGGTAGAATCCTCGAAGTTGGTGTGGAGATATTTGAAATCAATCCCTTACTGGTGGAGAAAATTGGACGAGGCGTCTTCCAAACACACTGAAACTTTTATCTATCTGTAAAAACATACATATATATTTCTTCGGTACATGTGTTTGTGGGTTAACTCCTCCCAAACCATCAAAACGATTTTAATAAATTTTTTATTATGTGTTTGTGTGTGTCCCTTTATAATACAGGTTTTCAACTCAAAACGCCAGGTGGCACTTTACTGTTACTAAAAATCGTGTTTATTATCCAATTTGGCTAATACTCGAGATATATTTATATTGGTAAGGTAGGGGCAATACCATTGCAATAAAATAGCTGCAAGGTGGCGCTGGAAGCGAGTTATTTGTAAAAATCATCAAGTGTAGTCATTCGTAGACAACAGGGATCAAAGTCAAATTACCGTTAAATCCACCATTCTTATTTAAGACGGCAATGGAGGATATGCCTCCAGACGACCACAAACGTGAACAACGTGAACGTGAATTGTTGGTGAAAACGTTGGACCAAATGTTTCATAACAAATTAATTTTGAGCGGGACGATGTTCCCCGGGTCTCCTAGTGAGCAAATAAAAGGCAAGGGGAGCAGTGCATTGACTTTACCGCTTTATTGGTAGATCTACCAACGTATTAGCTGTATTTTATTTTCTACCATTTTTATCAATAAAGGCTAAAAATCTACCAATATTTTCCGGGAAGAAAGCAAGGAGAAATGAGCGCAGTGTTATATATTTTGCCATCGAACACACCTAAAATAAATATAAAAAGTTAACACTGACCTTAAAAGTGTAATTGCATCTCTCTCTGTTGTTTACGGGAGTATTTTTCGTTTGCAATAGTTGCTTCCAGATGCTCACGATATTCACGATTTGCAGGTTTTTACAGGAAAGCGTTCCAGGTGTCAAAAAACCTTTAAGTCAAAGCACTTTTGTGAGAATAACTCGCTCTCTCTCTCAGTCAGAAATTGCAGGTTTTAGTCCAAGGTTTTTTTTTCCTGCAAGTTCATGAAAAGTGGTGAACGATAGGCAGGGTTGCATTTGTAAACAAAAACAGAACCGGGTGAAAGCAAAGAACCTTACATATGTTCAAAAATAGAAGTAGTAGTTACAGAAAAAGTGGTTTCTTGCATTCCAGGTGACTTTAACTATTTCTTTTTTTTTACAGGTTTTTACACGAAGTTATCTGGAACGAAATTAGTTAACTAATACGTTTTTTGGGAGACTGCCAAACGAACGTTCTGCAAACTTCAAGCATTTCAAAACTAATTTTGATCAAACAATTTTGAAGTGCAGAGTAATTGTTTGTTTTAATGTAATACACGACCAGAATAAATACATCCGTGATCGAATCAAATTCGATTTGAAATTTCTTTTTTTTTTGAGATAACGGAATTTGGTAGCGAGTTCGCATTTTCAATTTAAAATGTACATACATACATATTTGAGAGAAAACAGCTGTCATTTTACTTCATTCGATTCGAAACGTATTTCATTCGATCACGGATGTCATGATTTGGACCCAGTTTCATATCTATGTTTTTGTTGAATGTTTTATTGGCGTGAAATACACATTTGGTTGTTTTATAAAAAATACAACTTATTCCATGGAGGCTTCATATAAGGTGACAGCAGAAGTTCAAAAACAAAAATTGCACACAAATTTTTTACGCATAATGACATTAAGATTTACAAAAAAATACTTCATTTTTACTTCAAGAATCTTCTTCTTCTTCTTTTTGGCGCTGTAACCGCCTAAGTGATTTTGGCCGAGTTCAGCAAAGCACGCCAGTGGTTTCTCCTCTGTGCCAACTGACGCCTATTGGAAACGCCAAGTGAAGCCAAGTCCTTCTCCACCTGATCTTTCCATCGCAGTGGGGGCCTCCCTCTTCCTCTGCTACCACCAGCGGGTTCCGAGTTGAATACTTTCAGAGCTGGAGCGTCGGTGTCCATTCGAACGACATGACCAAGCCAGCGGAGCCGCTGTATTTTAATTCGCTGCACTATGTCCATATCGTTGTAAAGCTCATACAGCTCATCGTTCCATCGTCTGCGGTACTCGCCGTCGCCAACGCGTAAAGTCCCGTAAATCTTCCGCAAAATCTTTCTCTCAAACACTCCAAGAGCCGCCTCATCGGATGTTGTCATTGTCCATGCTTCTGCGCCATATACCAGCACGGGCATGATGAGTGACTTATAGAGCGTGGTTTTCGTACGTCGAGAGAAGACTTTACTCCTGAATTGCCTACTCAGTCCAAAGTAGCACTTGTTGGCAAGAGTGATTCTACGTTGGATTTCAATGCTGACATTATTATCGGTGTTAATGCTGGTTCCCAAGTAAACGAAATTCTCTACTTTCTCGAAATTGTAACTGTCAACAGTGACGTGGGTGCCAAGGCGCGAATGTGCTGACTGTTTGTTTGATGACAGGAGATACTTCGTCTTGTCCCCGTTTACCACCAGACCCATGCGCTTTGCTTCCCTATCCAACCTGGAAAAGGCAGAACAGATTTCGCGGTTTTTGTTACCGCTGATGTCGATGTCATCGGCATAAGCCAGCAATTGCACGCTCTTGTAGTAAATTGTTCCTGAGCGGTTCAGTTCTGCAGCTCTTATTATCTTCTCCAACATCAGATTAAAGAAGTCACATGAAAGGGAGTCGCCCTGTCTGAAACCCCGTTTTGTGGCGATCGGCTCGGAGAGGTCTTTTCCAATTCTGACGGAGCTGGTGGTATTGCTCAACGTCATTTTACACAGCCGTATGAGTTTTGAGGGGATGCCAAATTCAGACATAGCGGCCTATAGGCAACTCCTTTTAGTGCTGTCAAAAGCGGCTTTAAAGTCGACAAATAGGTGGTGAGTGTCGATCCTTTTCTCGCGGGTTTTTTCCAAGATTTGGCGTATTGTGAATACCTGGTCTATGGTGGATTTTCCAGATCTAAAGCCACACTGATAAGGCCCAATCAGTTCATTGACGGTGGGCTTCAGTCTTTCACACAATACGCTCGATAAGACCTTGTAACCTATGCTTAGAAGGCTGATCCCGCGGTAGTTGGCGCGAATTGCGGGGTCACCTTTCTTGTGGATTGGGCAGAGCACACTTAAATTCCAGTCGTCGGGCATGCGTTCATCTGACAATATTCTGCAAAAGAGTTGATGCATGCATCTTATCAACTCCTCGCCACCGTACTTGAATAGCTCAACTGGCAGGCTGTCATCTCCAGCGGCTTTGTTGTTTTTCAGCCGCGTTATTGCTATACGTACCTCGTCATAGTCAGGCGGTGGAACGTCGACTCCGTCATCATCGACTGCGGGCTCGGGTCGCTGAGGCGAAAATCGAGATTCTCTGGTAACCCTGAATTTGTATTTTTTATTATAATTTTCTAAGTCCGTGCACTGAACGGCAGTTCCTTTCATGGACGAAACAAAAGGCAATGGTCCTTGTAAACTACCCTGTGGTACACCAGAAGTAGAAATAAATGTCTAGAGTAAGCGTCTTAAATGTTGACAAACCTTATTTTTTATTAAGATAAGATGGAAGTAAACTTGAGTGAAGGCCAGTTTGAGGCAATGTTTTAATATGGATGACATGGGATACCTTGTCGAAATTGAAAGGCTGAAAATATATTCAAATTCGTAACGATAGATCGGCCAGCTATAAAGCCGTAAGCACTGCAACACAACTTATCTTTGGCAATTTATTCGAAACGCTTTAGGTGCATAAAGCAACATGGAGATATGCAAAAAGATTAAGGTGACCGTTAGAAAAAATCGAGCTCACTTTTTCAAACCCAGCTAGGGTTTGATATATATTTGATTTTTCAAACCCAGGTAGGGTTTGATGATAAGTGTACTTTCAGAATATACCAACGAAACCTGGTTCATCTTGGGTTGCCTTTAAATTTTCACGCATTGTTTCGGTAATTTTTGAAATTCCAAAAATTTTTTAAGTAGCTTTATTTGTATTTAATTGAGGTGTAGCGTTATATACATTATCGATGCTTAGTTCTTCTTTGCATTTGCCATAAATAAAAAGTTTTTTATTTTTTTCTTACCATTTTTTCTATTTCATTCATATTTTTTTCTAACCACAGTAAACCCAATTGTATTATTTGTAACCATTTATTGGATTAAACTCTAGCCTGGAAAGATGAAATTGGCCTTAGTATATATGGAACGATCCAAAGCTAAGTGCCAAAGGATTAAGTTGCAAAAAGGCAAACTGTGTTTTCCAGGAGCCCTATTTGACATGCATATACTGTTATACATATAATGCAATTGCAGGACTGAGACACTCTTGCATACTGAACTCGAAATATAGAATTTGTATTATAACGATCTTTTATCAAACCAGCGAAATATTTTCTAGTACATACATACGTATTACATGTGATAGTTAAACAAGTAAGAAAGTCTAAGTTCGGGCGGAGCCGAACATTAAATACCCGGCGCAATTATTAAATATATGTTTTCCACCTTTCCGAAAGCTACCGCTACACGATAATCCGGTGTGTATAAATTTTAAGTAAATTAGCGTCCTTAAATTTCAAAATATTGCAGTTTCAAGCATTTCTGAAATATACCGTTATATGAAAAGCGGTCGTAATTTTAGTCCGATTTCAATAATTTTCAACGCTTTGCTTTTATGTGGCAAGCACAATAACCATACCGAGTTTGGTTCAAATTGCTAGAACGGTTAGCGAGATACATATATGTGATCATAAGTGGGCGGTGCAACGCCCATTTTCCAAAATTGTATCATAAGCGTATTTCTTGGTAAAAAATTGTTGCAACTATCAATTTTGAATAAATTAGCTTTAATATTTACTGATTTATCGAGGATTTCGTATTTTTCTGAATTACCGTTATATGGGATGTGGGCGTGGTTATTGTCCGATTTTAAAAATTTTCGGCCATTTGGTATGTTGTAGCAGGTCCAACAACTGTGCCAAGTTTGGAAGAAATTGGTGCAGCGGTTACCAAGATATACACATGTAACCATAAGTAGGCGTGGCTACGCCCATTTGCCAAAATTTTTTAATATTCTTATTTTTCGTCTAAAACTCATTGTAAATATCAATTTTGAGTGAATTATCTTCAGTAGTTACTAAAATATCGCACTTTTCGTATTTCTGAAAATTACCGTTATATGGGAGGGAGGCGTGGTTATTGTCCGATTTCGCCCATTTTCAACACCATCCGTCCTATGCCCAAGAGAAGTCCACGTACCAAGTTTCGTTAAGATATCTCAATTTTTACTCGAGTTATCGTGTGCACAGACGGACGGACGGACGGACAGACAGTCACCACTTAATCGATTTCTCTTTTCATTCTGATCATTTATGTATACATTTGTCTATATCTATCTCGATTCGTTTTGCCTGTTACAAACAACCGTTATGTGAACAAAGTTATAATACCCTTGTGCACAAGTGCGCTCGGGTATAAAAAGAGGTTCTGTTATATACATATGTACATATGTATGCATGCTCGTATGAATTTTGAAAATATCATAAAACTCAATTTTAATCCAAGTGATAATTCAACAGAGACACACAGTTACCTAGTCAGCTATTTGTCAAATTTTTGTAGGCCATGCTAGAAGTAAAGTTGCAGCAGGCTTTGCACACATCAGTGGTGCCATTCTGGTGCTTTGGGAGCTAGATTTAGCTCTTTATTTTTTCTATTGAGCTCCGAAAATTGGGCTTTAACTTCTAGCTCTTCTTTTAGCTCTTTTCAAAATTATCTAGCACTTTTTACCTCCAGAAAGTTTTAGTTATGTTTGGTAATATATTAAAAATAAAAATCTGTAATTTCATTGTACAAGTGTTGACTAAAATTAGTTTGGCTTTGCTAATCTCATGCTATTCTCGATACCTTCATGTTATTCTAAATATTTCGATTACTACTTAGAAATTTCCATTGCTATTGCAAACGGCGCGTAAGCAAATGGAAAATCGGCAAGTAAGTCGATTCGTTTCTACAGCGTACGTGGGAGCACACACACTATACCGGGCAGTAATTCAAGCTCCGATAAGCTAAAACGGTGTATTCTCTCTCAGGCGGCCACGGTAGAATTAGAAATCCAAAACGCAAGCGTTGATAAAATTACTAATTTCAAAATGCAGCGGAAAAACATACATTTGTATCCACAGGAAAATACAACATCATAAACTGTTGGATTTAGGTTAATGAATTCAAAAATTAACTAGAAGAAAATCCTTTTTTCTGAAAGCGCTAATTTTCTTTTCATCTTACTAATTTTGCTTTTTTTTTTTTGTTATTTATGGCCTTATAACAATTATATTCAACAATTTTTATTGAGGCCATAAATAACTTAACGTAACTTAAGGACGAGCACATCTAAAAGTTAAACATTCTTAAAATAGAATGATTAACAAAAAGAAACCACAACATGACATGTGGAATGTGATGATATCCGAAATCACTTCTACCATTTTTTTTTCAAATTATTGATGCTTTTCCACAATAGTTTTTAATTTAAAACGGCCTCAAGCTCAATAAAAATTGTTGGATTACTAATTTTCCCTTAAGGAGATAAGGAAATAAAACTTTTCAGAAAAATTTTGCGAAAAAATTATTCGTTAATCGCGGTTTATAGTAAATTCAAATATTTCAAATTGCAGATTTTAACAGTTTGTAAAGTATTTTTAGTTCATTGTCTAGTTTATATAAGTATATGCATACATATAAG
>NW_023459753.1:0-10471 GCF_013731165.1 Rhagoletis pomonella | reverse complement strand
CTGCTTTTAAAATTTAAAATAGAATAGTTTAGTGAAAGTACCACATTTCACTGCTTTTGGACTGGTGCGGAACTAGTTACTATCGGACTGGTTCGTTTTTGTCAATAAAGAACTAGTACTGAACTACAAATCTGGATCACTAGTTCGTGTTATCCCTACAGGGAATCCTCAGTGATGTGATATTAATCCACATACAATCATGAACTACCACCAATTGATTTTATTAAAAAAATTTAAATTACGAATATGTAAAAACACGATGCGAAAAACTAAACGCCCGCGCACAGCTGGAATACGAGAAATATTTGAAGAAAGAGTGAGGAAATGATCCATAACTTGCAAAACATGTTTCGTTTCCACAAAAATAAAGCGAACACTATTAAGTTTTTTAAATGTTTTAAATTAGCATATTTTGGACGAATTCGGAATGTCTAAGGTGGAAAAGAAACCAACCTTTCTATAAGGAAACAATTATAGAAAAAGAATTTTATTACACGCTATTCATGTCTCCGCCTTCAATTTGTGACGACATCATTTAAAAGCAGCTAAGGAGAATGACGACACTATTTATTAGATGGCACATTCAACGAGCCAATGTGCCAAAATGCGGGTATAAACAATTATTGATTATTTAATATCGGAACCGAGATCATATAAGTTAATTGATTGGTTTTCTGCAGACAAGTTGTTGCCCCAAAACACAGCAGAAACCTTCCAATCAGGGCTGCCAACTATCCTTAGTTATGAGGTGCCATATTGAGGATAAAAAAGTGCCAAAATGTGCCAAATAGAAAAATAAAAGCGCCAAAAAAGGTGTCATTCCTTTTAATTATTCACATTTAGCAATAAAATAAAGCTAAATTTTCCAAAAAAAAGTGCAATGATAAAATAAGATAAACCCGTTGAATAGCCTTTATAAATTAGAAAATTTTAGTTGAGAAAAAGCAGTGCACGCAAAGGATTTCACAAAAATGTATTGAAATGTTATTTTTTTTACAAAAGTGGCATTTTGGCACTTTGTGCCAAATTGAAAAATTAAGTGCCATTTGAAGTAAAATAGGGACAGATGGCACGGTTTGAGCCAAGTTGGCATCCCTGCTTCCAATAACTTACAAATATAAAAAGGTGAAAATCGAGGGCTTGAATTCATTAATACGCGGGGGCCGTGGCGTAGCGTGACGTGGTGTGCGCGCCGGTCGCGAGAGGTGCGCGGGTTACGCGGGGCGCGGGCGCAGGCGCGGCTCGCGCGGTGTGGCGCGCTAACGCGGGTCGCCGCGAAGCTAAGCATATTTAATGTTTGAAAGAGAAATAATGTCAATGGATTTTATTTCGTTTTTAAAAAGGTAATAATGTCAGTTGACTTTATTTCGCACCAGGGTGTGAAATAAAGTCAATTGACCTTATTTCCGTTGATCTTATTACCCGTCACCTTCATATTTGGCACAAAACGCAATTCTGAATTGTAATTTTGAAAGTAAACTGAAAGTAATCATCATCGCTATTTATTTTGAAAAAATCTTTGGAAATGCAGTTTACCTAATGACGATCCTGCAGAAAATGAAGGAATTGAATAGCATCATCTCTTCCTTTTCAAGAAATGAAGTGTTTGAGTTCTGGTATCTCCTGAGTGGTAAATATGTGGAAAAAATGAGAAAGTTTTGGTACATCTATTAGCGGCATTACTAGATTTAGAAAATGTGAAAACTGGTGATACTGATTTGCGCGTCAAAAATATATCTAAAATGCTTCGACGGTTTTGGAAAGAGGCGCGTAGGAAAAAGAAAACGTATTGCAGTTTTCATTTTTCCAAAAATATCGTTATATGGAAGGCAAGCGCAGTTTTGATCCGATTTTACCCATTTTCAATACTAAACTAGCCTAGGCAAAGTGTACCAAATTTTATTGCGAAATATCATTTAGTTTCCGAGAAAACGAGTTTTGACCGTTGCTCCATACAAACTAAACCACTATGCCATGCTCAATTAATAGGAAAAATGTGATCCACAAATAGTGTAGGCAGACATGCATTTTAGTTGAAGCGGTTGTAATTTCAATTATGATTTTATTACTCATTTGTACAATTTGAATATGACTTTATTTCACTTCTGGATGGGAAATAACGTCATATGGTCTTATTTCCAAAACAAAATGAAAACAAGACCATATGGCTTTATTTCGTATGGTGTTATTGCACCCCCACCCATTTGTTCTAGGGTGCATACATGAAGAGCATATACATACATATATGTACAAGTATATAAATACGTAGGCGCACCCAAGGGGAGGGGAGGTTTTGTGTGTGGTTCGGCTGGAACTGAAACAATATTTGTAAGATTTGTATCTTGCTCTTAATCAGTGCGAACGCACTGGCTTGAACGACAGGAAATCGCTAACCTTTGGATTAACTAATCGTCCTTAGACTGTAACTAATTGAGCCTATGCTTCACAGAATTTTGAACATTTTTCGTATTGTAATCAGAATTCCTTATCACTATACCAGTATTTCCAATACCTTTCGAATCGATTTCGGTTCATATATTTTTAACAAGTGTCTAGAATGTATTTAATTTATTGGAATATTTCGTATGTACTGATCAATTGTTTGTAAACTACACTTAATGATTCGGTTTATTTGTTAAAAAATTAAGTAGTTTTTCAGGTCTTTTTGTTAAAAAGCTAGTAGACTCAGGCTATCGAGAGCCGGGCCAAAATATGTTTTTTATTAGATGCACGAAATTTAATATTAATTATAACAGAGTGTTACATATATATTAGGTAATGATGCGAAATATGCTGGTTGTTTTTGCAGGTTTAACCAAGATACATATTTCCATAAAAGGAACTGAATGATGATTCAAGTTTCTTGAAAACATCAAATCGTCTCGTTACGTTCCCAATAAAGCGGCATTGTACCAATCGTGTGACTACAAAAATATTGTCGTCTCAATTTTTCATTTTGTACCAACAGCCAATATAAAAAAATTTACAAATCTGTACAAGTGTACCAATCGTGTGACATTGCCTTAAGATTTTTGTTCATTATAGAATTCGTTTTGTGTCGAAATTCTATTTTTGTGCTAGGT
Source organism: Rhagoletis pomonella (assembly GCF_013731165.1). Classification (NCBI taxonomy): domain Eukaryota; kingdom Metazoa; phylum Arthropoda; class Insecta; order Diptera; family Tephritidae; genus Rhagoletis; species Rhagoletis pomonella. Next base: position 7,388 of record NW_023459753.1, on the reverse strand, counting down.
AAACATTTCGATAGTATCCATCGATATCCTCCTCAGCGTTGGTCGTCTTGCCGTGGCGAGGGGGCTTAAATGGTGTCATGGTATAACTCACAGTGTGAATTGTATCATGCCTCCATGAACTAAGAGGGAAGCCTGGTATTGAAGCCTTCGGCAATATTCCTTAACAATCCAAGCTGGAGTGTTGTTTTTATTGCTGAAGGTGGAAATGGCAGGATTACCGTACCAACACTACCCAAGCCAAGGTGTGTAGGCAACCGTGCCGATGGATGAATGGCCAGCGGGTAGTAAAAAATGGCTGGTCGCGTACGGTCCCCTCCGATGCCCGGGCAAGGTCGGTTGTAAGAAGTGCCTTCTCTATGCATGCCGGCTCTGCGGACGAGTGACTAACCCTTTCCGGACTACTCGTGGGACCACATATGGAACAAAAACAAACAAAAACAAACAAACAACAACAACAAACAAACCAACAACAGCAACAGGAACAGCGTACCGGCGAAGAAGGGGACGACGTAACGCTGTCAGAGGAGGAGCAGCTCCTCAAATCCCCAAGGTCAGGTAAGATGGCTGCAAGTACTCATGGTGGCGCCAGCCATAGTACCCCAGTTGTACAAGCGCCAGAAACCAGCAGGGTGGAAGATGCCAGACAAAGTATCACCACTCTGCAAATAGTTAAAAATAGCACCGGTAGTGCCTGCCGTAGTACTCCGGACGAGCAGCCAACAACCAGCAAATCGGCGGCCGTTACAGGCAGCAACCCCGCCTCTAAGAAAAGAAAACCCTCGGGCGTGGTCATGAGACAGATGTACCAGAAGGCGCTGTATATGTTAAATAAAATTGACAAAAATGCAGCGGCCGGTACGGTGCATGAGCGTGACGAGGAAGACAAGGCAAAATACAGGCAAATAGTGGAAGAGTACGAAAAGCTACAGGCAGATCGTGCAGCCACAATCGAGGCCACCGAAGCGAAGAAGCGGAACCGCTCTCATAACGAAGGCGGCCAAGGGGCCATCGCAAAGAAGGCAAAGCAAGGTGGTGTTGCGGAGTCCGCAGCACCCGCGAAGCATCGCTATTTTAGTGACGTCGCCAGAGATCATCTACAGGCGGCGATAATAGATGAAAATAGCAAGACACCGCTAGCAGTGCAGCAAAAATGGGTGGAGATTGATGTGAGGCTGTCGAGCCTCGTAATGAACCACGTACTCGACAACCCCGAAGGTCCTCACCCAGAGTTCGACTCGTCGGAATCCCTACGGGGATACCGGGTAGTCAAGTGCGCGAACCAGTTCTCCCTGGATTTCCTTGCTGGGTGCGTCGCTAAGATCAGCGACACTTTTGTCGGCTTGAAGCTCAAGCTGATCCCAGCTAAGGACATTCCAAGGAGACCACGTGCGCGCATCTGGCTGCCTCCGATGGATGAACCAGGCGAAAAGTTGCTGCGGTGTCTTAAGCTACATAACAAAGACATACCGGCGATCGAGGAATGGGAACTTATAAAAGTTGAAGAGCCAAGAAGGCCTACAAATAAGCCCATTCTACTAGCTATTTGTGCAGAGTCACTAGACGCCTTAGAGAAGGCTGACTATCGGCTCTGCTTCGGTATCCGTAAGGCTAGAGTGCGGGTATTCCTCGGAGAGGTTAGCCCGGTAGAAGAAGATCCCGGGGTTGATGGAGCAGGTGAGCTTCTCATGGGTGTGAAGCTGACAGATGACCCAGAACCGGAAACTTAAAGTAGGCCAAATAAATCTGCAGCACTCCAAATGTGCTACAGATAATCTAGTTGTCCTTCTCAGTGAGGAGGATATAGACATTAGCCTAATTCAAGAGCCCTGGGTCAAGCACGATACAATCATGGGACTAAATATAAACAATTATAAACTCTACTATAAGAGCGAGGTGGGTAAACCGCGGGCGTGTATTCTTATCAAGAACGGTATAAATGCATTCCTTTGCTCTAATTTCAGCACATCAGATACAACAACGGTTAAGGTGGAGACCACCGGACAGCCAAGTATACTCCTGGTCTCATCATACATGGCCCACGATAGGGACAGTCCGCCAACCGAAATCCAGGAGATAATAGCCAAAAACCCCAGACAAATTATAGTCGTCGGCTGCGATGCGAATGCAAGGCATCCAGTTTGGGGTAGTTCTACGGAGAACGACCGAGGTGAGTCTTTACTACACTTCTTATTAAATACTAACTTAAGCATCTGCAATAGAGGTAATACACCCACATTCATATTCCCGAGTTCAAACCGGTTTCCTGGATGGGAGGAGGTGCTGGATCTGACCCTGTTGTCAGAGAACGACAGCGTGTCTGTAGAAGAGTGGAGAGTATCTGATAGGCCTTCAATGTCTGATCACCGTCTGATCCTCTTTAATCTGCACGGAATTTCCAGCACCCCCTCAAAATACAGAAACCCCCACAGGACTAATTGGGAAAGATATAGTAACACAATTAAGCATAAACTAAGTAAGCTCCCACTAAATACAACTGTCACTACAGTTGAGGACCTTGATAATAGAGTAAATAAACTGGAAGAGGTTATGAAGAAAGCCTTTGAAAGATCAACTCCAGTTAGTACAGCAAGAAAGAAATCCCCACCCTGGTGGAATGGGGATCTCAGAGCCCAAAGAGACAAATTAAGGAAAATCTACAATGATTGCTTTAGAACTAAAAACTGGGCGCCTTATAAAAGCGCCCTCAGATCTTATAAAAAGGAGTTGAGAAAATCTAAAACTAAATCCTGGCAATCTTACTGCTCTTCTATAGAGAACTCTAAAGACTCAGCCAGGCTCAGCAAAATCCTATCAAAAGAACACACAAATATCACACTCATTAAGGGAGAAAACGGGGTGTGGACGAACACAGCTAGTGATTCTCTAAACACGTTAGTCAAGTTCCATTTCCCAGGATGTATTCGACATCCACCCACATCAGGGTCAATTGAACCTGGTTCAACTAGCAGTATACTGTTGAACTCGATCGTGAGCAGGGAAAAGATTATTTACGCTATTAACAGCTTCTCTCCCTTCAAATCCCCTGGACCAGATGGCGTAATCCCAGCAATGCTCCAGAGGGTGAAGGGAGAGATAGCACCGTTACTCGTGACTATTTTTTAAGGCTACCATTACCTTGTGCTACATTCCTAAAAGCTGGAGAAGGGTAAAAGTCGTGTTCATACCCAAGCCAGGAAGGAAAAACCACGAAACAGCAAAAGATTTTAGACCCCTAAGCCTTACCTCCTTTGTGCTTAAAACAATGGAAAGGCTTCTCGACATTTATATACGATCGCTGTTAGGTGAAGCGACACTCTCAACAGCACAACATGCATACATCAAAGGCAGATCCACTGAATCTGCTTTGCATGAAGTGGTGAGCTTAATAGAAAGATCGTTGCACTTTAAACAATATACTCTGGCGGCATTTCTTGACATCGAGGGCGCATTTAATAACATTGAGGTTGACACCATCATAGAATCTTTGATAGATATTGGTGTTGACGACAGTGTTTGTAGATGGATACGATCGATGCTAGTCAATAGAATCATTCAGGCAACAAATGGGGCTAACTCTATTACACATCATGTGAACAGGGGGCACTCCACAGGGCGGAGTGCTCTCACCACTGCTATGGGTGATAGCCCTGAACGGTATATTGCTAGAACTCAATAGAGGGGGAGTCAAAGTTGTGGCGTATGCGGATGATGTTGTAATAGCAGCCACAGGTCCATTCCTCTCTACCGTTAGCGAAATCCTTGAAGGAACCCTGGGAAGACTACACGCCTGGGCTACGAGAAGCGGCCTAAATGTGAACCCAGCGAAGACAGAACTTATCCTATTTACAAACAGACACAAACTACCACAATTCAAGCTACCATCGCTGGACGGCAATGCGCTCTCATTGTCCCCCAGCGCAAAGTATCTTGGAGTCGTGCTCGATAACAAACTTAACTGGAAAACCAATATCGAATTCCGTAGACAGAAGGCCTACATAGCATACTACACTTGCAAGAGAATCTTCAGTAGAAACTGGGGACTAAATCCTAAACTTGTGATGTGGATGTATACCGCGATCATAAGACCAATTCTAACATACGGCGCCTTGGTTTGGTGGCCCGGCCTAAGCAGACAATATAATGTCAGCAAGCTAAGAAGCATACAAAGGGCAGCAAGCGCAGGAGTAACAGGCGCACTAAGATCCTGCCCGGCAGAAGCTTTAAACGCCATCCTCAATTTAATTCCTATTGATCTCCACCTGAAAGAAGTGGCTATGAAATCGGCGGTCAGACTCAGAGAGTCGGGCCTTTGGAGGACTAGACACTTCGGACATGGGTTGATCATAAATCAAATGCAACTAAATAGGACGACAGATTATATGGTAGGCAATTTGGACTTCAGCTGTAACGCGCAAGTGCTATTCCCATCCAGAAGGGACTGGAGAAGAGACCGAGTGGCCGACCGAGAAGAGATCTCTCTATACACCGATGGATCCAAGATGGATTGCGGTGTGGGAGCAGGTGTCTACTCCAAGGAACTAGGCGTGGCTCTGTCTCTGCGGTTGGGAAATAATACAAGCATCTTCCAAGCGGAAGTCCTAGGGATCCTAGAAGCCTGCAAAATCCTAGGCAATAGGGTTGGACACAGCAGTAAAGCAACAATATATTCTGACAGCCAGGCGGCGCTATTGGCAATAGCGTCACCGGTTACCAAATCCAAGCTAGTTGGGGAATGCAAAGTAATATTGCGCTCAGTGTCTCAGTCAAATACCGTCTCTCTTGTCTGGGTTCCCGGACATAGGAACATAGAAGGCAATGAGAAGGCGGATGAGTTGGCGAAGGCAGGAGCCGGTTTGGATGAATCCCAGGCAGTGGCACTGGGTTGCCCTCTTGGAGTAGTCCAAAGAGAGATTACTACGCATTTCCTTGAACTGGCTAGACGCAGGTGGTCAGATATACAGACTTGTAGGATAGCGAGAAAACTATGGCCTGACTATAACAGGGCGAAAACCTTAGACCTGCTTAGCAGATCAAGGCCAGAGGTATTCAGAATTTCAGCAACCATCACAGGCCACTGGCCCATAGGCAAACATGCGGCAAAAATAGGTCTACCCCATAATATGATTTGCCGCAGCTGTCAACTAGAAGATAGCGAAGAAAGTGTCCAGCATTTCCTGTGTGAATGTCCAGGCCTTTCGAACATTAGACACAAGACGTTAGGGAAACATCTAATAGCTGAACTAACCGACCTATCAGGAGCTACCATTAGCGAAATCGGCAGATTCATTAGAGAGTCGAAATGGTTCGACCTAGCAACATAGGAAGTGCACAGACAAGATATTTATCCCCCGCGAGAAGTGCATCAAAATGGCGCAATAATGCGCTAATTGTATCCTGGGCAGCGACTAGGAAGCACTGCAACCAACCAACCAACCATCCATCGATATTTCTCCAACAGTAGCATGCGCACGAGCAGTAAAAGAATAAAAATATTTACCTAACAGCATTTTGTTTTACCAATAATGTTCGACTTTCGTTTCTTCAGTCAGCTACTGATTGCATCTTCCAGTTAACACCCACTACTAAAAGCAAATTCAATGGTAATTGAAACTGAATCGTAAAAAGGGCTGCATCAAATATAATTTCACTATTATGAATCGTTATGAGCATGCACTTCGTACATGTGTTTGTAAGATACTGGTGGAAATTGTTATTGTAAAATTAAATTTTCGTGCTTAAGGTTAACATTAAAACATTACGTCGGCGTTTGGTTTCCAAGCGATAATATTTCATCAATCACTGCCTGAACTTTTTAGGCCCGCCATTCTTTTGGCTTTTCTGCTTTCCCTGAACGCGAGTGCGCGTTGTTCGTGCGTGAAGCTGCGCTTTGGTTACGATTATCAAAAGCGCCATGACTCCCTCAACGAAGTTTACTGCACTTACAGGCGAAAGTTGATTATGGTTTAAACAAAAAAAATAATGGAGGAAGCAATAACAGCAACAACAGAAATTGCATTAAGAAAATGGATAACTTGAATGCATTTAGTTATTTCTTTCAATCATTCATTGAGTCGACTGAATGTTGATTTTCTGACAATGTCTTTCAAACTCAAGTTTGTTAGATTTTTCGAAGCATTTGTTGCTGTTTAAGGAACTTCAATCCAACATGCAGATCTTGTAAGGTAAAAACTTGAAAGACATGAGACAAAATGTGTTAACTGAAATTTATTGTCTGACCAAAAATGTATTAAATTAGCCAAGTCTTGAAAAATTAAAAATATAAAGTACCTAAATCGACAAATTGGAACGATTTTTAAAATATTATTATTAGAAACAGTTAATTTTTTGCTTTCAGACTTAATTTACATTAAAAAAATATATAATGATATTTTCAGAGTCTTAGGGATCTCTATGCTTAATACAGTAAAAGTGGTGTAAAAATTGGGCTAGCTGGCGATTTTTGGTAAGGTCCATAAATCGTTTTTATTATTGTTGAACAGGTTAAAGAGACGTTAAAAATAGATAAGCTGGTCTCAGGGAAACGCCGCCATCTTGGAAAGAACGGTGTAAAGGTTTTTAGCAATTTACATCTATACCGTTCATTTTTCAAAAAAAAAAAACTCATGCATAATTTTTTAATGGCCGAAAAAAATCTTAAATTGGTTTTTTAAGACTATTAATTATTATACATTTCTTTCACTTTTCGACATTGAATTGCCCTAAATCAGTTAATTGAATTTATCCTTCTAATCACAATTATAGAAAATGAAGCATAAGATATTCGAGTAGTGTTAAGTATTACGGGCCATTGCATAGTGTTTGGACTTTTCCGTTGCTCAATTAAAGGGCCCTCTTCACTAATTTTTTATTAACTTGCAATGGAAAACCTTTGTTTTTTTGTTAAAGGTCCATTAGTTATATCAGTTTTGAGTTGTTTGGCCACGCTATGAATAATATCTGAAAATCCAGTACATAAACATATATAAATTCACGGCCGTATTTAGGAAACTAGTAATTTAAAAAAAAAAACCGACTTCAACTCTCATATAAAAAAAAAATATATAATATATATATCTCACGATCCGCTGATCGGATCTTAACCAGATTAGTATGGGACCACCTCTGAGACACTACCTTTCCGATGCATAAAGAATTATCGAAATCGGTTGACGTGGTCCAAAGTTATGCGGTAACATACATAAAAAAAATAAAATATTCCGACGAACTGATAACCTCCTCCTTTTTTGGAAGTCGGTTAAAAATTGTCTAACTTCGACAAGGTCTATCCGATGTCAAAAAAATTGGGATGAATTTATTCGGTAATAAAAGGGAATTTAAAAAACGACCACACATTGGACCACTTTCGTCGATACACGAAGGTCGAAGTT
>NW_023459752.1:34929-49896 GCF_013731165.1 Rhagoletis pomonella | reverse complement strand
ATCCACTTCTCGGAAAAAATGGATCATATATGCTAAAAAGCTACCTACGTACCGAATTTTAAGCAAATCGGACCATAATAAGATTGTTTCGAATAGATCGGTCCCTGGTCCACCTACACGAAAAGCCTAAAACATGGTGGTTACCGAAAGCTATTTATATACAAAATTTCATGAAAATCGGACCAGCCGTTCACGAGATTACCTGTTACAAAAAAAGGGACTTCTCTTTATATTATTAGTATAGATGTATTGAAAACCCCCAAACCGGTTTAGCGCTAAACTTCACCATTGGAAAACCACAGTCGAAATATTTTTAGGAATATTTTACAACTTTTTACTAAATAAAATTATAGTTTAAAAAACTAGATCCTCCCTATTATAATTGCCATTCGTACTGTCATTAGGTATGTAACTTGAGAATAGAAATCGCTGCATCTTTTAGGCGCAAAGGTATTGCCAGATGAAATTATGCGAAAATTAAACAACTTATTACTAAAATAATAATTTTTATGCATTTATATGCTTTTTCGGCAAAATATGTATTTTGTCTTCCCTACTTATAACTTATATTCCCAGTCTAACAGGATGTCGCAAAAATATTTCAAACTGAAGAGGAAAACGAACTCAAGTGCACTCATTCACAGTGAAGCCGGCCACTGCAATTATTCTTGCCTTTAAGTTATATACAGCCTGCAGTAGTTTCTTCCTCTAACACATCAAACCTTTTTACTTGCATAAGTGCATTAAAAAAAAAAAAACAATTTCTTTGAGACATTGGCAATTTTAAGTAGCTGCATCTCGAAATTTGTTATCAAAAACTTTAAGTCTATGTAAGTACCTTAGACTCAGTTGGTTTAAGTTATGAAATTAAACACTGAAAGTGCATTCACTTCACTTTCATTACCTTTGTTTTGTATGCGACAAAATAACAATTCATTCATCTTCCTTCCCGTACTTTGTTTATTTTTTGTTATATATATGCACAATTAATTAAGTCTCTCTTGTCAATGTCCCTTGGCCAATTATATGGCAGACAGACAATTATTACCAAAGACCAACCATAAAACCATTTAATTATATGCTCCCGCAAGGGCACTCGTCCTCATAAAACACAATGCTGAGAAGAAAGTCGCTTTGTGTAACTAAAAGAATATATATGAGACGGCGGAGAAAAGTTGAAAAAGAAATAGAAAAAGAAACAAATTATAAAAAAATGTGAATCCGGCCTAAAACAAAGAAAATAAAAAAGAATTCTCCAAACAAAAGCAATGAAAGACAGTAAAGAATAACAATAAAAAATACGAATGAGCAACTGTAGCATCTGGCTTTTGTTGCGCAAAAAATAATATGCAATTGAGTGTATATACATGTGTATATTTCAGTATGTAAAAATGTGGGTTTGCCGGTATATAGTGAGTTAGTAAACGCTTGAAAGTCGAGGCATTGCCTTCTTGCAGTTAATAAGCGTACTAGTTAGCTTGCATCTAAATAAGAATTGTGTTCCTAAGCAAGTACCAAAATTAAAAGTACGTACTTAATAATTGTATAACGGGGTTTAATAAATTATTTAAAGAAAAGCCAATCACTTCAGTTTATTTCAGTTTCTAATGCACCACAAAGGCCTGCATAGGGTTATGCTCACTAAGAAATGAGAAGGTGCAATGAAATCATTCGGTTTAAGTAGAGTGTGTCTATGTCGTTTCCTTGCTGTTCCGAAGTCCTCGAAATAGAGCCGCGGAAAACGAAGCGTGAGTTACTTTGCTTTATAGAAACTGCAAATATTCTATTAGAGAGCTTAGAATCTGATTAAGAATACATACATATATCGTTCGCTTAGTTCGCAAACGTGCTAAGTCCATTTTTTTTTTTTATTTTTCAGGAGGGACAAAAAACCGTCTAACTTTTTTTGTTTTCAATATTTTTCTAATCTGTAAATGCAGTTTTATTCCTTAGTTCGTCTTGTTTTAGTACCAATAATAGGTCAATTTCCAAATAAAGCTGTTGCAGACTTATAGGCTCTTTAAGACTTACCACATTTTCTCTTTAAGATTTTATTCTTTTAATGTGGACTTAGCACATTTTCTATCAACCTTTTTTCCATTATTTTTTATTGTTAAAAGATTTAATTGTTTATTTTAAATATATTTTATAATTTTAAAATGAATTATAACCTAATACAGTTTTATTTCATTGCTATTAACAAAAATAACTATTTTGAGTCGTAAATTTATGTACCATTTATAAAAGAAAATAATTAAAAGCAAGTAAAGAGGTATAAGTTTGGGCGAAACCGAACTTTATATACCTGTATCAAATACTGTCGTAAGCAGGGGCTTTTTCCCGATTTCAAACGTTTTCGATAATATCCTGAGTTAAATTCAATGAAATAATGGAACCACGTTTAGTGGAAATCGCTAAAGTGGCTACCGAAATACACCTTGTAGTCATAAAGTGGGCGGTGTCACACAGTCTTATTTATTGTTAAGAGATTGTTGTAAGTATTAACTTGAAGTAAATTAGCGTCTTCAGTTATTGAAATATCAGAGTTTCCGTTTTTTTGAAATTTACCGTTAGATATACGGGAAGCGAATGTAATTTTGGTCCGATTTGAATAATTTTCAACGAATTGCTTTTCCGTACCAGGTTTATTAAATGCACTGAGTTTGGTAGAAATTGATAAATCGGTTACCGAGTTACACATTTGTGGTCATAAGTGGGCGGCGCCATGTCCATTATCCAAAAATGTATCATAATCTTATTTTCTGCTGAGTGGTTATCGCGATCATCGATTTTAAGTGAATTAGATTTTTAACAGATTTCTTAGCTAGAACCTAAATAAGGCTCGTAACGAGTTTGGTGGAGATTGTTGAATGGGCTACTGAGATACAGCATTTCATAATAGGTGGGCAGGGTCACGCCCATTTTCCAAAAATTTTAATAATATTTTTTACAAAAATTCTACTTCACATACTAATTTTGAACAATTTGCATCCAATATTTACTGAAATATCGTAGTTTTAGCATTTTTAGAAAATACCTTTATATCGGAAATGGGCGTGGTTACATTCCGATTAGCCCATTTTTAATACCAACTTACCTTGGATAAAGGGCAACCTACATACCAAATTTCGTTGAGATATCTCGAGTTATCGTGTACACGGACAGACGTGTATATATATTTTTTTTTGATTTTTTTGGACTTAGCACATTTGCGTACCAATGCATAACAACAAGTAAAAACGACATTACGGTAATTTTCTTTTTTGGTAATGATGTATTTTCAGTTATGCTATCTTACTGCATTAAAATCTCAATTTACAAAAAAAGTGGACTTAGCACGTTTGCGAACTAAGCCAACGATATTCATCTGTCTCACGTGATAAGTTACTCATACGCCCCGTTCAACTATAATAACCACGTAAATGTGATTTTGATACAGCTTTTTTCCAGAACATGTTCAAGACGATGCATGCAGAAAGAAGAATTCAGACTACATTCAGTCCATTGTACTGTTACTTTTTAATCGCTTTGAAATCTACATAATTAAATCGGATCAGATCGTTGGGTGTAACAGAGCTCAGGTGTTCGTCTCTCAATATCAAACTTAAAACCTACTTGCAAAAGTGGGACTAAAGCACACAAAGCATTCTACCCTTTCATCCTCTTCAAGACGGAAAAATCAATTAGGGTTGCGATATATTATGAGTTTTGCCCACCTGCAGCAAAAAGAAGCCTTCTAAATATAGCCGAGCGAAATATTCACCCAGCTTCTAACGGTCGTTTCGATGGCCGAAGGTGGTAATGCCTGAGCCTTGCCAAGTAGTCAGATATCTCATGTGCGGCACACATATTGAAACCAGTTCGCTACGTTTTCCAGCATAAGTTATTCGAGACTTGCAATGCCTAGAGTGCAGTTTACAAACACGTAAACGATTGTCTCTCCGTCTACATCATTCAAATTGAGTGTGCTACAATACTGTATACCAAAGATATTTCTAAGAAATCTAATGAAAAGCTCCATTCAGGTGAAGCTAATAAAAGCGTGAAACACCAATTCCCGAGTCCAGTGCATAGCCGCAGCGCGCTGCTTCATCCATCGGCTTATGCCCTTATCAGGGTAACTTGAAGTTTATCAAAAATTGAGTCCAACTCACTCCTACAGCTCTGATTTGAAAGCTTTCATAGTCCGAGCGGCAAAAGAATAATCTCAAATTGAGTTGCGCAATAAAATTATCTGCAAGCACCTCGATAGTAATCTTTGATCCACTGTTCACCCCGAAACATGTCACTTTCTGCTTGGCACAGGTCAGTGATGTGATATAGAAAGTTTTGGCAGTGCCTTTACTTACATACATATACCAGATGGGAGGCTACTAAAAACGACAATGTGAGACTGCAACTCTTCGATTTTCTTGATGTACATTCTTTGCCTTTCTGCTTCAAAATTCTGAATTCAGGTGAATTGTGGTAGTAACAAAAAGATTCTTTAATCAGAAAGAGTGTGCTTGAAATCGCATCCATCTCGATTGCCACTAGCAACTAGCTGCATACTTCTACACACATATATTCATACATACACATCCACATACAAACTGTCGCTTTTGCAGCCGATGCTTCTCTTTTGTTATTAAAGCCGTTGCAGTAGAGTTTCCCTGTGGGGAAAATCTCTAGTTCTGAACTGGTGCGCTTCTAGTTCATTTAGACTCAGTACTGGTTCGCGATAAATCTCTTTTGCATGCAAACAACTGGCAAATTTAATATGGCGATGTCCTAGGAAGTGCCACTTGCCCCCCGCTGCATCCCTTTTTCGATAGTTCCGACCTAGTCCTAAATTCTATAGTTCCGAACCAGTTCTAAAATCGACAGACGAAAGAAAAAAGTATCATGATTTTTCAATCTTTTTGGTTCTTCAGTGTGTGCGATTTTAAGTTAATTTGGGAAGAAATGTGTGTTTTAATTTGAAATTAAATTTGTTTGAATAATTGTAAGAAATGTACGTTTACATACCTTTAGCTGTAGCTGAGTTTGCAGAGGTGCTGGCTATTATTTCTTAGATTCCAGACGGTCCCAAGATGTTGAAATGTTAACACAAATTTTAGTTTTGTATTACCAAGCTATGAAAAAGCATCTGCGAAGCGCAGAATAGAAGCGTATTTGAACGAAAAGGCCGCCGAACACATATCTATGTAAAGTAAACAAGCCCCCGCTGCATCCCTTATTCGATAGTTCCGAACTTGTTCTAAACTCGACAAATAAGATCTAGTTCTACATCCCTTTTTCTATAGTTCCGAACCATTTCTAAATTCGTCACTTTAGATATCAATTTCTAGTGAAAAAAACTGAAAAAATTAGTATTTTAAAGTATGTACTACTTTTCGCCGATTTTGGACTGGTGGCGATCTAGTTCATATTGGACTAGTTCCTTTTTGGCGATAAAACCTGGTACGGGTTTGTTATCGTAGCTGCCATTGGTGTATGTGTGTACATATTGCACCCCAAATCCAAAACAGACACAACTCGAAAGTTTTCAAATTAGATATATTTTTCATAAAACAGTTCATAGCTAATAAATCTAAGGCCCGCCAAAATTTCTTCTTCATAACCATGTTCTTTAACTGGGAAAATGCTATTAAAACTGTTTTGGTTTTGCTTGCGTCAATTGCGAGGCATCCTGGACATGCGTGATTTTTTTGAGTTGTGATCGTTTTTGATTTAGGGTTCGATATGTATGTATGTATGTATTATCTATTGCTTTTCGTTACTCGGATTTATTGTTGCCACTATTCATTGTTGTTCTTGATGGTATGCTTTTTTTTCTGCAGCAACATTTTGAAGTTTCCTTTGTGGCGCCTGATGCAGCTTTTTTACCACAATTGTAAATTGTGTGGTGCCATTGCTGGTTATTCGATGTAAGTACATACATACATACATATTTAGAAGTGCTTTTAGTAGGTTGAAACGCCAGCAGTGTTGGCGGAGTTCGTGAGGTGGTGGTGTGAAATGATAAAGTTTTTAGCTTCCTTTTCAGTGATTGGGTCAAAAACAATGCAACCCACAAAGCACTCCTCACTGACTATAACGAATCAATATCCATTTTCCTTCATATACTTTTGTATTTATTTTTTGAGAATAGGTATGTATGTATGTATGTATATACATATGTGCACCCTAATTTTGCATTCGAAAAAATTACGCTGCCATTAACAAACGAGAAATTCTAATTCAAAGAGAATTGAGTTTTTGCTTTTTATACCTTTCATGAGCATGAAATGGTATTATAACTTTGGTCCGATGTTTGTAAGTACCAGAACAAAAAGAGATAGACCCATGAAAATGTATACTTATATGATCAGAACGTCGAGCTGAGTTGATTTAGCCATGTCCGTCTGTCCGTCTGTCCGTCTGTCCGTCTGTCTGTCTGTTTGTATGCAATCTAGTCTCTCAGTTTTCGAGATATCCGGATAAAATTTGGTAGGTGGGTGTATTTTTATAATGTATTAATCATTTGTCGGAACCGGAAGAATCGGACCACTGTAACATATAGCTCCCATACAACTGACTGTTCAGATATGTGATTTTTCATTATAACTTTTCCATTTATGCAGCTACGAACATGAAATTTTGCAATACTTGCACCCATTATCAACAGAATACGTACAGTGAAAATTACAAAGATCGGGTCACTATAACCTATAGCTCCCATACAACTGATTGTTCAGATATAAAATTTTGCGTTATAACTCCTCCATTTATATAGCTAGGAACATGAAATTCCGCACTGTTTTCAATAATTATCAACAGAAAACTTACAGTGAAAATTAAAAAGATCGGGTAACTATAACCTATAGCTCCCATATAACTGATTGTTCAGATATGAGATTTTTCGTTATAATTCATCCATTTCTGTAGCTAGGACCATGAAATTTCGCGCTGTTTTCACTCATTATCAACAGAAGACTTACAGCGAAAATAGCAAAGATCGGGTCACTATAACCTGCAGCCCCCATACAACTGATTGTTCAGATATGAGGTCTTTTATCATAACTCCTCCATTTATGCAGCTAGGAACATGAAATTTCGCACCATTTTCACTCATTATTAACAGAATACTTACAGTGAAAATAACAAGGATCGGATGATTACAACATATATCTTCCATACATCTGATTGTTCAGATATGGGATTTTACGGTAAAACTCCTTTATTTGAACAGCTAAAACCGATAAATTTCGTAAGATATTTTATAAATAATAACACAAAGTCTACTGAGAAAATCATCAAAATCTATGCTGTATAAGCTTTATCTCCTATAGCACTGATTGTTCTGATACCAGTTTTTGCCATATATCTCCTTTATGTACGAAACTAAACCCAATAAATTGTGTTACCGGTTTACCGATCACATAGCGGTAAAAATCACTTAGATTGGTGTCATATAAAGTATATCTTCCATACCTCTGATTGTTTAGATGCGATTTTTTATATAAGTATGTAACTCCTCTATCGATGTATGCAGATGTATTCAAAAGCAGTAATCTGTCAAAGTAAAATTTGCAGATGTTCATGAAAGGTATGAAGCCTTCGGCATAGCCGAAGACAGCGCTGCTCTTACTTGTTGTTATTGCTGATGCTGCTGCTGCTTTGCTGCGTGAGACGCCGACAGCAGAATTTGCATACAATGATGGTAATGCTAAGCAAGAATACATATGCATGTACATATGTATTTATATCAGAGGTCTGAGTGAAACCATTCTAAACTGGTTCCTGCGTACTCACCTGAGCTAGAGGTTAACACAGTTGCATTACTTTGCGTAACAGACATTTTTAGGCCTCCACCGAATATTGGCCTCATCACAATTTTTGTTATAGTACATTAAGGCTTACACTTTTTGTGATAAATACAAATACATAATATATAACACTATGAATAAATTGAATTCAGATATAATTCTTGTTTTCAGAGAATCAGAGTAAAACAGAGATACACTTTTTTTTTCCTAAAGCAAAGCTATGTCTGAACCACAGCCCTCAAACATAGAATACGTAATATTATTAAGAATACATTGAAGTTAAAAACTGTTCATAAACTATCCGATTTGGTTGTATTGAATTGAATTTAATAAATCATTGCGAATACAATATATTAGTAATCAGCAATGCAGAAGCAGACCCACACTAACTCCGATCATAAGTACATATGTGCCATCTTCTTCCTCCTTTTTGGCGCTGTAACCGCCTAAGCGATTTTGGCCGAGTTCACTAAAGCACGCCAGTCGTTTCTCCTCTGTGCCAACTGACGCCAATTGGAAACGCCAAGTGAAGCCAAGTCCTTCTCCACCTGATCTTTCCATCGCAGTGGGGGCCTCCCTCTTCCTCTGCTACCACCAGCGGGTTCCGAGTTGAATACTTTCAGAGCTGGAGCGTCGGTGTCCATTCGAACGACATGGCCAAGCCAGCGGAGCCGCTGAATTTTAATTTGCTGCACTACGTCCATGTCGTTGTGAAGCTTATACAGCTCAGCGTTTCATCTTCTGCGGTACTCGCCGTCGCAAACGCGTAAAGGACCGTAAATCTTCCGCAAAATCTTTCTCTCAAACACTCCAAGAGCCGCCTCATCGGGTGTTGTCATTGTCCATGCTTCTGCGCCATATACCAGCACGGGCGTGATGAGTGACTTATAGTGTGGTTTTCGTACGTCGAGAGAGGACTTTCCTCCTGAATTGCCTACTCAGTCCAAAGCAGTACTTGTTGGCAAGAGCGATTCTGCGTTGGATTTCCATGCTGACATTATTATCGGTGTTAATGCTGGTTCCCCAGTAAACGAAATTCTCTACTTTCTCGAAATTATAACTGTCAAAAGTGACGTGGGTGCCAAGGCGCGAATGTGCTGACTGTTTGTTTGATGACAGGAGATACTTCGTCTTGTCCTCGTTTACCACCAGACCCATTCGATTTGCTTCCCTATCCAGCAATTGCACGCTCTTGCAGTAAATTGTTCCTGAGCGGTTCAGTTCTGCAGCTCTTATTATCTTCTCCAACATCAGATTAAAGAAGTCACATGAAAGGGAGTCGCCCTGTCCGAAACCACGTTTTGTGGCGAACGGCTCGGAGAGGTCTTTCCCAATTCTGACGGAGCTGGTGGTATTGCTCAACGTCATTTTACACAGCCGTATGAGTTTTGAGGGGATGCCAAATTCAGACATAGCGGCGTATAGGCAACTCCTTTTAGTGCCGTCAAAAGCGGCTTTAAAGTCGACAAATAGGTGGTGAGTGTCGATCCTTTTCTCGCGGGTCTTTTCCAAGATTTTCAGTTCATTGACGGTGGGCTTCAGTCTTTCACACAATATGCCATCAGCTAATAAATGTATGCCATGACGAGTATCTCCTATGAGTTAATACTTGGATTCATTTTTATTTCGTTTCATACTGAATAGAATTATTTATATACTATAGAGGAAGTATCGTAAAAGTTTTCATAGGTAGTGCCTCAAACACCTACCCAAAAATGTCGACCACCTCTTGGAATATAAACAAACAGCTTGACAAATAAATTATTCAAGGAAATACGGCATCAACTAAGAAACTACACTGAAAATAAAATCTGCCTAAATATACAGTTTCTGCATTAGTACTATGTACGAAAGTATTAAGTAAATTGTGCGAATACAGAATTGTAGATTTCGTAAACTTTAAAGCCATACGTAAATATTTCGAATGCCTTCGTACAATATACAAAACTATTCGAACAGAGATTTTTTCAGTAATTTACGAATGTGTTTCGTAAAATATACGTAACATTTCGTAAATTGTACTGAAAAAATGCCTTACGAAAGTTCTTTTGTTATATTTACGAATGGTTCGTAAAATCTTGTTTCGTTTTGAAAAATATGTTCGTATTATGAACGAAAATTTCGTACATTGTACAAAAACCAAGACTACGTAACACTTTTACGAAATTTTATTTTCAGTGTAACCCAAAAACCTTTAATATTTGAATACCCAGCAAGGCACTGATTGACAGCTGCATAGTTAGGTATGTATGTATGTGTGCCTGAAATATGCTCTCCTCTATCGGCAACTGTGAACGTTTTTGCAAATATTTACACACCTTGATTGACTGCCAACGATGGTGTTGGCAGCCAGCCGGAGAGGGGCGATGCAAAGGTTAGTAACAAAATTTTCGTTGCCTTTCAAGCGATAGCTATGCTAAAGGTTGTATTCAGAGCAACAACATTTCATTAGAGTAGCAGTCACAACAACATTATCTGGTACTAAGTAATTCAACCCAATTTCAGAAAATCCACTCTATAGCTTTTTTGTTCTTTTCAGCTTTGCTCAAAGCTCAAGTATGTATGTATACACGGATGCGTGTATGTCTTTTCGAAAACGAATTAGGTTTTTAGACAGGTGGCATACATATATACATACATATGTATGTATGTATGCTACTAGGTATGCCTGCTTGTATGAGCAAATTCCTAAGAGCCTTGTATTGATTTAAACAACAGAGAATGCACCACTTTGAGGATTAGCATCTCAAATGATTGTACGCAAGTTCAATTTTGAGTCGATAGTTAAAACGATTTGAGAATATAACAGTCTTCTTATTTCTACTTGGAAAAGATTTATGTGGCTGTGGGTACTTTGGACGAATCCCGGTTGCTGAAAGGAATATAATGAACAAAAGTTCAGTTGACGCAAAGTCATATGCAGTGTGACAAGTATACAGATACAAAATTCATTTTTCGCTGTTTTGCTACAATGTCAAAGGGAATTATGGGTAGAATGCATAACGTCACTTCTCATCATTTATCATTTTTAAGAAATCAAAATTTGCCATGGGAACTGTTAAGAATTGAGAATTTACGGTGATGTACAGGAGATTTGATATACATAGATACCCTGCAGTGAAACCCCAAGCTAGTCATGAAAAATACCAGTTTACAACTAGTATTTCCTTACTGAAACCGAACTAGTTCGAAAATGAACAGACTTGTACAAGTACAAAACTATTTATTCATGCCCGGTTTTATTTGGCAAAACGAATCGTGATATATATAAACAAATGTATACATAAATGATCAGAATGAAAAATCGATTAATCGGTGACTGTCTTTCCGTCCGCCTGTGCACACGATAACTCGAGTAAAAATTTAGATATCTTAATGATACTTGGTACGTGTACTTATTTTGGGGGTAGAACGTATGGTACTGAAAATGGGCAAAATAGGACAATAACCACGCCTACCTGCCATATAACGGTAGCTTTCAGATATACGAAAACTGCGATATTTTAGTAACTACTGAAGATAATTCACTCAAAATTAATATCTACAATAAATTATAGACGAAAAATAAGAATATTATAAAATTTTGGAAAATGGGCGCAGCCACGCCCACTTATGGGTACATGTGTATATCTTGGTAACCGCTGCACCAATTTCTTCCAAACTTGGCACAGTTGTTGGCCTTACTACGACATACCAAATGGCTGCAAAGTTTAAAAATCGGACAATAACCACGCCCACATCCCATATAACGGTAATTTCGAGATATACGAAATCTTCGATAAATCAGTAAATACTAAAGCTAATTTATTCAAAATGAATGCTTGCAATAACACTTTACCAGGAAATCCGTTTATTATAAAATGTTGGAAAATAAAATTGTGGAAATTTTTGAAATCGGACTAAATTACGGTCGCTTTTCATATAACGGTACATTTCAGAAATGCTTGAAACTTCTATATTTCGAATTTCAAGGACGCTAATTTACTCAATTATATTAAATTATTTAAATAAATCAATTTACATTAAATTATTTAAAAGACAAATATCAGAGATTAATAATAAAGTTTCCGACATCCAGTTATATCTTAAATTTTTTCTTAAATGTTTTATTTAAATTAAAAATGATCTACATGAATCACCCTGTACATAGCGAAATTTTAGCTGACATTACATTAATATTCTATTTTTATTAAGGAGTCTCTTCTGTCTTAAAAACGACAAAGAGGTGAGACGGAAAGCGATACCTTTTTATACTATAAAACAAAATAAGAAAATGTAAAACATGAAATGTGAAGCGCAAATTAATGGCTTATTGCACCTGGAGGGTACAAGGCTTAGTGACAAAAAGATGATAAAGGAGGCGCCATCGTCATGAGCAGCCACCATTTAAATGGCATGCTCTCGATACACAATAAGAACTTAGTTTTTCTTTCACTGAGTGTATTATCTTGTTTTTTTTTTTGCATTTGTAAATTTTTGTGCTTTGTCGTGCGCAACAACAATAAAAACAATCTAACCAAAAGACTTTTGGAAGAAATTAATTTAGCGAAAATTTTATCTTGCGATGTTTTGATATGCTTTGCTGTTGAGGTAATAAGGCCAGTTTTACTCAAAAGGCACATGCAGATGTTATCGCTTCAAAACCTAATTATCATTGCAACGTATACGCCACCACATCCTTCCGCCCACCCACAAGCGTGCCCTTTAGTCTCTTAAGCCACCTACACTTTTTGGTAAGGCGCTGCGTACTTCTCAGTGGGAAATTTAATTGTCGCGAAACATTAATTTAGGTTAGCTGTAAGGCTTTTGTGGGCGTTCTTCTAAACACACGCCTCAACACTTTCATTTCCCAGCAAATTTCACAGTTCGTTGCTTGTTGCTGTTCGCCTCGGGCCACAGAAATATGATGGGAATGTTTTCACTGCGAATGCTATTACAGCATCGGATATGGAGGCCGTGTACTGTATGTATGTATGTATGTTAGGTTCTTTACTTAGGACAAAATAAATACGCATTTGTTTGCTTTGCGAAATCAGAAAACGAAAGGGTTTGTCTTAGTCGCGCTGATTATTACATAATGATTTTCTAAGGGACGAGTTATTTTATGAGAACAAATAAATTTTTGTTTTCTGATAGATATATGCACATATGTACATACACGAATGATAAGAACATGCCTGAGTAATGATTCAAATAAAAGTTTCTATCTGTAGTAAATAAAAAAAAATTTATATAGGGTAACTCTTTCTACAAAGTTCTGTATTATGATGACATTTTTCTTCATTTAAATGAGGATCATGCATCCCAGCACTCTAGTGAGCAATATAGCTACGTAATATCCAACCGGGACATTTCTTGACCTCAGTGAGTCATATGTAATTTTGTGGAGAGCGTGCTGTGAAGCCCTGTGGTAAGCCGGACAGAAATAGAGTAATGTACGCCTAGAGTAGTGATCTTGATCCCAACGATACCAAAGGCTAACGAATGAATTCAGCGTATGGTGAGGATGGAAGACGCTTTCCAGTTGCCCAGACTCCTAAACATCCATACGGGACTGGACAGTGATTTACGTATCAAAGCCAACGGCGAAGGGAGAAGTACATCTTCCAGATCAAGAAAGAGGTAAATCAACCTTTTGCACACCAAGGTAGCTTCAATCAGGCTTCTTATTAAGAGTAGATCTACTTAGCGCTGAACTAGGAACCATAGTAAAGGCCAATAGGAAAGGTTTCTAGGCTGAAGTTGCGTAAGACGTACACGTACACTATGCGAGCGAGGACGAACTTGTATTCATATACTTTTAATTACAGAACTGAGGAGTTGTGGCTATAGAGAGGATTTAACACCAGAGGTTTTTCACATGGCGCACAATTTTTAGGTCACAGTGGGTCTCGCTCGGGTATGCATAATGCCACTAAACCGAACAACAGAAACACGTCCCAGGGTGCATCTTTAACGACTACTAAGGTTGCTGGCGATTAACAAGATACTTACTAAGGAAAATGAAAGGCGGTTCTGCGCAACTTTTTGCTTACAAATTAACTATGGTTGTTCAAAATCAGCTCAATTTTGCGCCAGACAATACGGAAAAAAGCAGATCACTAACGCAGAAGAGATTAAACATGTAAATGGAGCATTATTACTATTTAAACAACTTGGTAAAGCGCAGTCAAGACATTTGGAAATTCAACGATTTGTACCTTTCGTCCTTGCTAAAGGGTTTTTGGGATGCTGATTTTGAATCAAAACAGTGTTAACCCACTTTCCAAAAACTAAAGCTACTATTCTGCCAAATCAGCCAAATCAGTACATCAAGTGTCTCACAGAATACTATAATAACCTTTCTCCCCTAACGTTGCAAACTTTTTTCTTTTACTTCAAAATGAATATGTACAGATCAAAAGATATCACTAATGTATATAAGTGTAGTACTTTCATACTTTTGAAAACGCATTAAACACTTAATCAGTGAGTAATCAGAGAATAATTACGGCTTATCTTAATCTCAACACCAACAGCTGCAATACTTTGTCCTTCAAAATGCACACAAAAACAAAACTTCGACGCGCCATCTCTGTGGAACTGCAGCGTTAATATAAACGCTTTTCCTGCCCCACTCCAATTTCGCTTCTTAGAAATACTTGTAACGCATTGTGCGACAAGTATTCATTAAATGATTTTATCTTGCATGGAGGATGGCTGGTTGGCTGACTGACTGAGTGACTGGCAGGAAGCTGTATGTCCTGGTACTTCAAAATGTTGCTTCTTGGCAGACTCGTGCAAATGGGTGGGCGCTGCGGTTGCATCTCTGGCAATTGAAAGCTTTTCAATTTTTTGAAAACAAAAAATAACGAGCAATATGTTTTGCTGAGCGCTTGCCGCAACAGATGTTGTTGCCGATAATGGAAAAGTGTGCAAAGTGCAACGTTGTCGCCGTCATCGACGCCATCGTCATTGCGTTTGCTACCCTTTTGAGTAAAGTTTGGATGTCAACTCCCGCCAATAGTAAACGAATGCCACCATCACAAATGCTTGGTTAAAATCGTTTCTTTCGCAACTTTTTGTTGCAGCATAACTTTTTATTTATTTTTTTCTGGTCGCTGCTGTTGATCCCTCTCACTTCATTAATTTTATCGCTTGCTTTTTAAACAATTTAACGTAATTTTCTGTAGCCTCT
>NW_023459752.1:11107-24929 GCF_013731165.1 Rhagoletis pomonella | reverse complement strand
AAAAAAAAGAGGTAGCGGTAGCTTTGGTTTTAAAAAGCTTTATTTCTTAAATTTAAGTATAAGGGTTCCCACCTGTTTAAAAAATCAAATTTAATGTGAATTAAGGGAATTAGGTTACTGAAATATGTATCACCATTAGCTACCAGACTAAAGAGGTCTAAGAAGACTTCTGTTTGAAAATAGTTTGGAAGAGGGCTGCCACCTGTTTTAAAAGCCGAATTTAGTTGACTTATACACAAGTTATATGAAATATTTATAACGAAATGGTGCTAAGAAATCACTATGTATTTTGAACATTCTATTTTATTTAGAGATTTTGAAGTGGGTTACCAGCTGTGGAAAATGTTAAATTCGAATTATTAAAGATGTATACCAATCGAAATGGGTTAGAAAAGGGGATCAAAAAATCAACTTCAGCTTAATTCATTAGTTAATTGAATTATGTGGAACAATATCAGACGAAAGAGTTTTAAAAAGATTTTAGTTTAAAATACTTTTAAAGAGGGGATTGTCACCAGCTTGAAAAGTAAACTTTAGATTTTAGTTTAAAGTACTTTCAAAGAGGGCTGCCACCCGCTTGCAAAGTCCGGTTTATTTAATTTATATACTATATATGAAATATTAAAATATGGGTGTCAAAAGAAAGATTTTATAAAAAACTTTACTTTGAAATTATATTTTATTAGGGTTGCAACCCATTCGATATATATCTTACTATTTACATATACTAAGCGTGGTCATAAAGTTTTTTTTATTATTGAATCAGGTGTTATTTCGACAGAAGGTCAGTATCATATCTCCGCGGAACGAAATGATCGCTCTACGCTTGAACAACGTTAAGAAATAATGCAAACGAAATTGACAATGATTTTGCTCGAAAAATCATCTTTTCTAGGGAAACACATTTTTATCTCGGCGGCTGTGTCAGCAAATCTGACGAGATCGTCGAGAAGCCAATGCGTCTTCAGAGAGGGACAGTTTGGTGCAGGTTTTGGAGCGGTGACATAATTAGCTTATTTTTCTTTGAAAATGCTGCTGCAAACGCCAATTTGGACAGCGCTACACAGGCGTGATAAAAGTTTTTTTTTTGTAGTCGGAAAGTGAAGACGTGGACTTGGACGATCTTTGGTTTCTGCCGGATTGCACGACATGCCACACAACCCATGCCACAATTCAATCGGCGATGTCAATTGGCTCGGGCTGCGATTTGACGCCGTTAGAGTTTTTTGTGGATTGCCGTGAAGGACGGCATTATGCGAAGAATCCATGAACGATTAATTTATGCGAATATCAATCAAGCTCTTCGTAAGATAGAGCCAGAAACCGCCACCAAGGTCTCAAAAAACTGGATCAACGCGATTTGCTACTGCTGATTTGTTTGAATTAAAAAAAAAAAAAACAGTATATGGTCGATGTTTTTGCAAAACCGCCCATCGATCAATTGCAAAACCGCCCATCTTACGGCACTCAAATTTTACAGGAGAGCGAAAAACAGGTTCTTTCTGAAGGCATTGCCTTTACAGGCGGTATTTTCTCTACCTATTATCGTACAAACCTGTTATTTTCATAACGTTTTGTCATATAGTCTGTTTGTTGATAATAATAATAATAAATAAATCTTGACGCCTGGAGTTCAGGGTTACCAAATATCATTTTTGCCACAACGGCGATTTAGGCGGTTTTGCCACTGGTCGATGCGCGGCTTTGCAAAAACATCGACTATATGGACCAATTTTTGTGAAGGTCATCAGATCTTTTCTGTGAAGGTTATCAGATGTGAACCGTTATTTCGAATTTCAAAAATGAGTTGTGGAATTAAAAAACCGGGCCTATAGGTGTGCAATTAGTTATAATTTTTTTAAAATAGAACTGTTTTTAGCGGACTAGGGTGATTTGAAATTCGATGGAATGAAAACCGACACCTCCCTTCACTCAGAAACGGTTGAAAAGATTAAGATGAAACATTTGGGAAATTTATTAAGGTTTTTGATAAGGTATTCTACCTGTTTAAAACTTTAAATTCAATATTGGCGTCTTAACGCCATGTGGGTTGACTAGTTTGTACAAATATATTTAGATATTTGTTTTCCGAGTCGTACTAGCGTTCGCACCTATTCGTGACAGTGGTTCGATCGCAATTATGTTTAACTCTTAAAATTATGCACTTGGTGTAAAAAATAAGGCTCTCGTTGAACTAAGATTTCTTTGTTTGATTTTCTTTGTTTTTGCTCTCTGCTCAAAAAAAGTTTTCCGGTTTTCCTCTTTTTTGCCCACATCTTGTGCACAAATTTTTCGTGCTATTTGTTAAGTGCGCTTTAGTGACAACGAAATTAAATGATATATGGGTGTATGTACGTTTACATGTGCACATATACATGTATGACATATGCATACGAGTATTTATGAAAATACATTTTATTTTGAAGAGTACTATGTACACATGTACACGCATGCAATGCCATGTGACGTGGAACAATAACATTGACTTCAACCTGTAGTAAAACTTTATACAGAAATGCAAAGGGGTTACATAAATTAACAACATTTGCGCTGGCTTGCGCACGTTGTACACATGGATGACGAGGCACCGGTGAAAAGAACGTTCACGACGACACTCATAAGTGGACAAGGAACGAAAGGGCGCCCACGAATATGAAATGAAAGGACCAAGTGCAGTAGGACCTGTCCGCATCAACGGCTCTCATGAGTCTTATTCATGAAATCCATAATGCACATAACGGTTCCCGATTTGCTTTACTCCGAAATTGGCTCTTGTCCAATAGGACTCCCAAAGGCCCACGGTTTGCCAATTAATCATCAATACCCTCGCCTTGAACATCACAGTGTCCCGGTTAGCACATACCTAGCCTGTTTCACTGCTCAACATTGCTGCACTATTTTTGAAGACATGCGAGCTTATTTGATATTCGCACCACCTTTCGCTGAGTATCCAATGTGCTGATTGAAAAGGTGTCCACCTGAAACACCTGCGGCACTAAAGCACTTGATGCCAGTTCCAGTTCCCTTTTGAGTCTCTTTATGGAGCTCAGCACGAAAGCGTCTGGTTCTCTGCATCGTTCACATGTAGGAATGGACTTCCTTCAAAAGGAGACCAATTTGTCTTTAGGGGTAAAAAATGTCATTGCTCTAATCTTCAGCATAAAGGATATCGAATTGGCTGACCTGAAGCTTTTTTCTCCAAAGGGTGGGAATATGTAAAATTCCAGACGGTCTTTAAACAGTAGTCGGCGCGTCACTTCACAATTGTGGATGATCACTTCACACGTATTCTTACGCTCTGTCGATTAGTCTTTAGCGAGACAGCAAGCACAGTATATACACTAATAAATCTTTTCGCAGTTTTTCACCAATTGGTCCCCGAGGAGTACTTTTGGGTTGTGTGTAGCGTTTACGTTTTGTGCACGCGGCAACACTTAGTGTGGGGAATTTCTCTTCGTGATTAGAAAAAGTTCTTCTCGGCTGGAAACTCAAATCGTTATTATCTATATATAAATACGCCACAAGAAAATTTTGAAATCCCTTTTTTGAAGGCACCGTTCGCTCGATTTCAATGAGACATACGCCGATTTAAAGGATATAACTTCCTCTAATCCAGAAATGTTATTTCCGATATATAGGGGGCGTGGCATCTGACATATAGACTAAAATGTGAAAACCACTATATCTCGAAAACGAATTATGCTGGGGAACTGAAACTTGGCAAAGATGCATAGATTGTAAATATCCTACTTACGGTGAAAAATAGTATGTACTGGGAAAGTGGGCGTGCCACTTCCCATACAAACTGAAATTCTCATATAGCTTATCTCTGAAACAACTTATGCTAACGTCCCGAAATTGGACACAGCAACATATGTTGTCAATACCGTACTTTCGGCGAGAAGTGGTAGATTTTGAAAAAGAAAGCGTGGCACCGCCCATACAAACTGAAATTCTCATACAGCTTATGTCTGGAACCGCTTATGCTAACGTCCTGAAATTTGACTTAGCAACATATGCTGTCAATACCGTACTTATGGCGAAGAGTGATAGATTTTGGAAGAGGTGGCGTTGTACCGTCCATACAAACTGAAATTCTCATATCGGTTATCTCTGGAACCGCGTATTATAAGGTAATGGAATTTTATACACCTACATGTATACACATATAAAATCGCAAGAATTATTCAATTGGGAACGATTTTCTCCCAGATTTTAAAATCGCATTGAATTATTATTGTTTTGGGTAAACGTTTTTAGAAGGATCAGTGTGTTTGCCTTCCGATAGGTGCCGTAGGGATTGAGAGCTATCCTAAAAAATCATATTTATGATCAGATTTGTTTCACTTTTTGAACAGATATTAACAACATAAAATTTGCTGTAACTTGGTAGCCCAGTCGTGTGATGAAAAAATATTGGGCTTTGGCCCAGTCTTGAAAAAAACCGGTGTGAAACCGCCGTTAGAGAAGGAAATATTATCTGTTTTTGTAAGCCTTCAAGATACTTTCTCGCCCGTTAACGATTCTGATGAAAAGAGAAGAGTTTATGTAGATGTGGGAAATTTAGTTTTTAACCTCCAACAGGCTCTCAGACAAATATAATCGAAAAACTTATTTACAGTCTGAATTGGCATATGCTTGAAAAAAATGTCGAATTTCGACAACTGGGCGATACTAGTAGCACTAAATATAGCACTAAATATCCATTGTAAGCTTATATCTTAACAAAAAACGCGAATTTTTTGTTATTTTGTGAATTTATCAAATAAAATTCTATAATTCCAAATATATTTAAGTTTTATAAGAAAAGTATATGTTTACAAAACTTGTGCCACTCTGCCATAGTACGGCTGTTGCCCCCTTTCAAACCACAGTAATTTTGTATGCAACTCTGAATCAGCAAAATTCATGCTCCTTATCATTATTAACCCTGATCAGATTTTACCCCCGAGGAGTACTCAAAAAGGTCTATACTGTATATACTGTGACAGCAACGAATCAACATCGCGGATGAGTGTTCTGCTTTGTTTCTTGAATACAAAGATGCCTTGCGAGAAATATGTATGTACATACATATATTGAAAATTCGTTTGGTGACATACAATGCCTTTTGTGTTGTATTCAAAGACATTTTTAATAATTTCACAATGATATGAAAAATTTTGATGAACATGAATTTCGATATTGACGTGGGTTATTTGGATTAACTTAATCTTTTATTTGAGTTTTTATGTATGTAAATATCACTCCATTACTTAAATGCTGTCATAATTCAAAACACAAAAAACTCGAGAAAAACGGAATTAAAGTTTTGAATTTACATGTACTCCTGGGGAAAAATTAATACATATTTTGTTCCAATGACTAGTGGTAATCGTCCCAGCTATGAAATGTTTACATATCATAAGAAAAAGGTAGATAACGTTCATTTTTGCATACTTAACTCGCTTTTTGCTTTTTTGGATTATGAAACTTTTTTTAGTAAATGAAATGCAGAAAGACGTAACAAAAATTGTCACTGAAATGAAAAAAGTCGTGGGTAATATTTTTTTCTCATCAAACATTGTGGGCAGTTGTAATTCGATGAAATCCATCATATCAATGAAAAATTTAATTTTGAATTTTTTATGAGTTATGACTTTTTGCATTTCAGCGACGATGTTTGTTACGTCGTTTTGCATTCAGGTGACGATTAAATAAAAGTATTTATATGTTTTTATTGAAGCCCGATGCGTTAAAAATTTAGTTTCCCTCCTCGTAATTTCCTACTGGGTTGCTCATGCGGCGCAGTTCTTTGTGCTCACCAACACAGACACAGTTTAACTTTTGCCGCCCGCTGCTCTAAAAGCTCTTTGAGCCCGCACTTCACCATCTCTGGATACTTACTACCTGGGCCTGGGGACTTAAAATCATTCAATAAATCTAAAGAAACCTTCATTCACTTCCCAGTCACTACCCGTGGCGCAATGTGGCAGTTTAATGTGGCGGCTCCTCTCGTGTGCTCTCCACCCTACGTTGGCGACTGTTGCAATCAAAAGGGTAGTCTGTTATCAAAAATAGCGTAGTCTGTGACATTTATATAGCTGAAGGTTTTTGGCGCAGATACAGGAGCGAAAATTGACAAGTACGTGAAATATTTTAACTTTTAATTGTTTCAACCATTTTAACATTTTGCAATGGATTTTGGTTTTGGTTTTTTATAATGAAAATATAATGAAATTGGCATTTGGTGAAACAAAAGCGAACACTGATTGGAATTTTTTTCCTCTATCAAATGAGACACCTCTACCGACATAGCAAATTTCGCAAATTGAACTCATTGCCGTGGAATTTCCTCCTGCGAAAAATCGACGAGGCGCGCAACCGTTTAGGAGCGAAGGTATTTAAATTGAACGAAGTCGTCAATGCAGGCTGGCTTTGCTTGCTTCGCTTTAAAAACTGTCAAAAGTTATTTGGAATATACTAAAACGTTTTCTTTGAAAGCGTTTTGTAGGCTTTTGACAAGCGGGTTCCAAATGAATTGAAAAACATGATGAAACAAACCGCTGCACACTTTTATCAACAAAAAGTTGCTTACATCATAAAATTAAGTAATTTTTTAGCAAAAAACAAAACCGACTTCAATTCTCATATAAAAATTTAGGATTACCGTTATTTTTTCATGATCCAATGATCGGATCTATACCAGATTAGTATGGAACCACCTCTGTGACACTAAAAGAATTATCGAAATTGGTTGACGTGGTCCAAAGTTATGCGGTAACATACATACAAAAAAAAAAAAGTATTCCGACAAATTGATAACCTCCTCATTTTTTTGAAATCCGTTAAAAAATATATAATATGAGTAATTCAAAGTTTAATAAAAATTATTCTATGCTTCCATATTTATATTTAACATATCGCTGGCTGAAAAGTTTCCAAGTCCATTTTTACAAATTCCATACGAATCAAGAGGATTCGATCTTTATTAAAAGATTTCGTATTATTCAGGCCTTATCGGATTCTCGGCGCCTCTTTTGGACTTAAAAAATTTGCCTTTCGTTGAATATAAACGACAAAAAAAAAATAAAACAAGTACCTTAATCCTTAATGTCTCTTGCTTCCTATATCAAAATATGAGGTTTCACAAAATGTGGACTTAGCAACTTTTCAAACAAAGCTAGCGATATTTATGTTATAAAACTACTGTTCAGTCGTTTTTTGAAAACTTTGATTATATTTTGTTTTTAATAAAATTAAGTTTGGTTATACATATATGTATATATGTATTCCTTTGATGTGCAAAAAATAATTCGCATTAATTAAAAAATAAATCTGAAAAGATTGTCATGTATTTATTTTTGTTTCAATTTTCTAGAATTTGTGGGAAAATTATTCTTTGTTTAAGGGAACAGACCTTGATTTTTTAACTACACAGCTGGTCGCTTTCACAGCGTTCCCAGCCGCCATTCGGCAGTAAATTAGAGCAAATTGAAGTAAGTAAGGCGTGCAAAGCTAGCCGGCATTGGGCGAGCGCCTTAAGCGTTAAACTTGGGGGATAATTGAAAATTTATTTTTACGACCCAGTCTAACATACGTACAACTTTTTCATTATGGACGGTTTTAGCAGACCACGTTTCTTCTCAAAACGTCTTTCAATGCATTCAAATTGCCATTCTCTTTTTGCAGATCCACTAAGTAGAATAAAACACACATATTTTATAGGTTTAAAATTGTTAGCCTTTTTAATTACTTTTCCAAAGTAATTATGTATAACAAAATCATACACAGTCCTTAAATTAACAATCAGTTCTCTAATTCTGCTTGGCGTTGTATGTAGTTTAACCAAATGCGTATGTGTAATTATATTCCACTCTAACCCTTTATTTTTCCAAATCCCTTCTAAGTTACGCGTGAAGTGTCTTAAATGATGCGAAAAATTAAATTTGGCAACTACTCCTTCACCGAAAATTTTATTTTGTTGTCGTTGCGCACTTGAGGGCAATGGAAGATTTTCATTTTCGGTGTTGGTTTCTTCATGGAATTTTAAAATCGGCGCATATTTATATACATATGTATGCATATGACAGTTGATTTCCTACAAACCAACATCTGTGAAACAAATTATACTTGATACTTCGTTAATGATGTTGTAATTTTAGACGTTTTAGGGAAACATTTCCCAATCTTTCCAACCATAGTATTAGACTATTAAAAGAAATTCGTTTCAAATTGTATCATCGTCTGACCTTGCCGGAAGCATTAACAAATACCAACAATCAATAATTAAATTTATAAAAGATCGGCCTGGCAAAGAAAACTTAACAAAGCTACACACTTACAGCGGCGGATAAATATTTAAAAAACAAACACTGTTCTGTTGGTCAATGCCTGAACTGACTCTAATTTGCTAAGTCCAATCTCATTTTACTATGGTGGCTCTAAGAAGGTTGCCCTTAGTAAGGTCAGCTTGCCAATTCCAAGAAAGTGCCTTTCAATGATATATCTGCCTATATCAACCCGCGACCCCGAGACCAAAAATCTCCGCTATTTGCCTCTCTCTTTTGCGGATTTGGGCCAGTGGTTTATTCCAAGTCCGGACAGGTCTTTCTATTGTGTTCGTGGGAGCCCTTGCCTTCGTTGTCCTTCCATGGGTGCGGAGACGAAGGATATTTTCACAAACTCGTCGTCATCCATACACATGTCTAAGCCAGTGCAATCTTCTATATTTATGCCCATGTCGTTAAAAAGCTCAGATGGGGTGCCATCTTCTTCGGTACTCGTCTCCAACACAAACGGACCCATATAGCTTGCGTAGAATAGTTACCTCGAAAGTCCCCTAAAGGTGTTTACTTATTTACGTAAATCCTTAAAGCTCTATCTTTAAATAAATTACTCAGCTACCTATTGGATTACAAATTGTGTCCCTAATTCGTTTTTCACTTGCAGCGCCAACAATCAATGGTAAGCCATGGCTGTTGGCGGGGCATGTGTCAAAAGCAATTAATTAATCCAAATAAAAGAAATATGTATGAGTATGCAATTAATTTCATAGCACACTCCACCTTCGCTAAATTGTCATGCTTGCTACATTTTTATTTGCTTTGCGCTACTCAATCCTTCTTTCCATGCACTTCAACCGAGCTTCCGTAGCAAGCTATTGATCTTAATGAACTTTAGCTAGAATCAGGGAAACGAATCAAGCCAACCAACCGAGCAGACAGCAATTCCACAATTCAGCCACCCATCCATTTCAGCAACTTTGTTAGCAGGAGGTAAGTATCAAGCGTGACGCAGCGGAAAAAACTACTACTATAGCAAAAATATCTAAGAGATAGCTTGCAACGTTACTCTGGTTGCAGCCTTCCACATCCCCTCTAGTAAGCCATCATTCAAACCAGTAGCGAATTTTCGTTAAGCTCACACAAAGTAGTTTTATTTGTTGGTTTGCGCGGCGTTTCCGTTTGTCCTTGCCATGAATCCTCTGTGGCTGCCATTGTTCAATACGATTAAGGACAATAACAGGTTGAGTATCCCAGCGGATTTGCCGTCCGCCCAATCGCTTTTACTACAAAAGGGTATGCACCAAAAAAAAAAAAAAAACGCAAATAGCGCGAGCGTGGAAGTTGCATTCGTTTCAAGGTTTCGTTTTATGGAATATTCGGGTAAACGGTCTCTTCACTTTCCACATCGTTTGGCATTGGCTATGTTGAGCACTTTTAATTTAGCTTATTTTTGTATACGTTTATGGAATTTGGCTTTGGTGCTTTGACTTTGGAGCATTGCGAAAACATAGATTCTTAAGTATTTAGCTATTCGTGGAATGACTGAGTTGTTGGTGGCGTCAAAGCTTTGTTTGATATTTCCACCGAAGACAGATGTGAGAAACAATCGAGAAAAGCGGAAAGGAAAACATGGATGAGAAGAGCAGGTATAGCTACGGTGACCAGATTTCTGTGGCCAAAAATCGGGACATTTCTAAAGCATCGAATACGAATATAAAATTTCGTTTTTAGAATGCATAGGCATGACATTATTTAATACAGTTTTATTTAAGACAAAAAACGTGAGAAAATCTTGAAAAATTATCTTAAAAATGTCACAGTATAAAAATGTATACACACAATATATACGGTGGCGAGAATTTGTATAGGGAAAGGACTTTTTAGCAAGTTTTGGCTACTTTTTCGTTTAAAAAACATGTAAATAAAAATTTAAAATTTTGTAGAACATTTATCAAAATTTTACGAATTTAAAACAATGCTGAGCAAAATCATAAACATTTTATTCAGATTGTTTAGAGTATGCAGTTTTGTAGCCCACTAAATTTAAGTACATATAATAAAGTGCAAGTTTGAAGTAGATTGGTTGGACTCACCGTTAGTTGTTGGCAATTTTTTGTTCTCGCATTATCTTCCATACAAAGTATATTTTATAATTTCCTAGCTACTTAAAATTTGCACTTCGAATTGCATGTGCTACAAAACTTTACACTCAGAATGTTTCTAAGGAATCTAATTAAAAAGCTCAAAATTTTGATGAAACATTAACGAATTTTGCTAATTTTTATACAAAGTTTGAAAATTTTGACTTTTTTAAGGGAATTAGTATTATTTTTTATAATTTCTCTAAACTCAAGTTAGATTCGTTTCATTCAAAACATCAAATAATTATAAAAACCTAAAAAATTTACAAGAATGATAGACTGCAATATAGCAAGCGTACCAGTTTGAAGGAATAGAGCATAACCAAGTTCATGATTGAATAATAGAAAGTTTTTGTAATAAAACGGTATTTTCGCTTCCATACATAAAATCGGCTCCTTTACCAGTGCAGAATGTTGCTGACTCTACAGTTTCTAGTTATATTAGTAGTAAAACCTAAATTTCTTTGTACTAAATTTTCGTTGGAACACCTTCGATTGCGTAATTTCCTGGAACAAGTCTAGAATAGCGACCGTTTGCCTATAAAAAAACCAAAAATGCGGTTTGATCGAACTTTTATATTTTTATTTGGCGCAGGTAAAAAATAAATAAAATAGAAGGTTTATTTGCTTTGTTTATTTATATATTTCATATTGACTAAATTCTTGAAGCCCAGAAGCAGATCATAATAAAATATGTATATCGAATTGAAGGTAACAACTTTTATTTTCTAAACAATGTAAATTTCGTCAGCATTAATTATTCATAAAAAAATAATGTTTGTTAATTTTTTAGCGTTTTTGGCTTAAAAACAGGGTCCGTAACAGTTAAAACTTTTATTAAAAAAAATTGCTCTTTAATAATTATTTTTTGATCTTTATTTAATTACTCCTTAAATAACAGTTTTTTCTGATTTACATTTTATAAGTCCAAAATAAAAACTGTTTTTTTAACAGTTATTATTGATTTTTAAATTATATTTCTTAGATAAAAGTTATTGAGGACATTTATTTATAAAAGTCATCAATATAAATCAGTCACAGACTTTTATTTTTAAAATCATACTTATAAAAGTCATTTGTATAAGTCGTAGTAAACTTTGGTTCTCCAACACCCTTTTAACTGAGAAAAACGATAATGACTTTTATACGTATGACTTCAAAAATAATAGTCGGTGACTGATTTTTGTCGATAACTCTTATAAATAAAAGTCTTCAATAACTGTTGTGTAAGACATATAATACAAAAATCACAAATATGTAACTATAATTTACAGATTATTTAGATAAAAATCAAAAATAATTGTTATTTTGGATCTATAAAATAAAAAGCAAAAATAACTGTTATTTTGTGAAAAAAGAAATCGATTGGTATGTATCACTTATAGCCAGTTATAACATATAGCAGGGAGTCGATACCGACAATGTTTAACTTGTAGTTAGGGTTAACCAGGCATTGAGAAACTGGCCCTTAGTTGTAGAACATTTCCTTCTTAGTGAATTTTTCAATGACGGGTTTCATCAATAGCTGTTATGTTCGGTCCTTGCTTAAAAATATAGAAACTCATATTAATTATGTACATCATCTGAAAGATAAATTAATTATCTCTATTGTGATGTCATAAGATTTTTAATCATTTTGTAGTTCATAAGATATTAATATTTAAGAAATCAAAAAATCCTATAGCTTCTTTATTTTTTACTTGCGCCAAATAGGGTGAAAAGTTCTATTAACCTGATTCTTTCGTTTTTGCATAGCTAAACAGGTGGTATTTTAGATTTGTTCAAGGAAATGACACATTAGTTAAATTAAAAATGCATATTTTTAAGTATTGCTTAGTATTTCCATTAAAACACCAAATATAATGTAAATTCACATATTAATAATAACACATTTTACTTCTGATTGTACCTACACTTTGCATACTTTTTTAACTACCTTTCTACTGCCGTTTTTGCAAGAGGCGATCACATTCTTCCCCTTGAGCTACCACAAATTACATAAACTTGTATTATTGAATCCTAGCCAAAGATCATAGAGAATAAGGATGCTGGCTATGTTTATAGCTCCCTTATATTTTATGTCCTTTGTGATACCGAAAGTGCTGCCACCTTTTCACGAAAAATTATTTTTAAGCAATAGTACAGCGAGACTCTTATTGATTCAGTAAAGAAAACACACGGGATTTAATCGGTACAAATATGAAAAAATCGGGACACTTATGCGTCTAGACTTTTAAAAATAAGTTATTTCCAGTAGTCGAAGAAACAAGGAAAGATTTGAAGCTCCTTTAAATGGCTGCAGCTTTGAGTTTAAGATACGCTCTCGTACTTTGAACAAATTTGACTTTATTGCAAGCAATAAGTCAGTATGC
The DNA here is from genome assembly GCF_013731165.1 of Rhagoletis pomonella. Lineage (NCBI taxonomy): Eukaryota > Metazoa > Arthropoda > Insecta > Diptera > Tephritidae > Rhagoletis > Rhagoletis pomonella. The sequence goes on along the minus strand of NW_023459752.1, from coordinate 12,149 downwards.
TCTGACTTTCATTCCGGATTTCAATGTGAAGATCCCAAGTCTACATGAAGCCTCTAAATAAACTCAATACTTACGCAAATGGCAGTTACCGAGCTAGTTAAAAACTTGTGTGTCAACTACAATCATAGAATGAGAATAGTGCTATCCCCAACTGCCCCCTATCCGATAATATTTCAAAGGTATATTTCCTTGCCAGCTATTTCTGCTTGAAAGAAATTGCAGTAATCTGGAAACCTGGACCTAGTATTGATAGAGAATTCTTGGCAAAAAGCATCTCTGCCAACCGTACTTCCAAACTTTGATCCATCTGCGTTCTGTTGAGCATGTCGATTCAGAGCTAGCAGGTAGTCGATTTTTCACGATAATCTGACGTAGACGCTTTTATCTGTGGAAAGATCTGAGGGTTCCTTATAAATATTTTTTTGGTACGTCCGCCCTCGTCATTAGTGACCTACTGAAACGTTTAGTGGTTAGAAACAAACTGTTGGAGCTTGCGGAATCGGACTCCTATCCGAAAGGTAAGAGTTCACTAGAAATGCGTCCAATTGCAAGACGTCTAACGGAATTAGAAACGTTTCTGGAGTGGTTTAGGAAAACGGGGTCACTTGCAGAAGGTTAGGACTTATACGAACGTGGTACTAAGGGGCCCTTATTCGGTTCTACACTTTCAAATCGACAAGACGGAATCTACTTATTGTGTCAAAATTTCCACTCCACCTTTTTCGCTATGCGGATAAATGTGAAAAGGCTTGCAGTTACAGCTATTCTTACAATTGTTTCCTTTGCGGCAATATCAACCTGCGCCAGCATTGAGTGGTCGTTAGGTCGGTATGCGCAATCCAGACCATTTGACTTATTTTACCCATAACTTTTTTTGGGTCTGTTGTTGTTTGTACTATTTATCTACATGAACAAATTTGCAGATATCACCGAGTGTAGCGTAGCATGCAATTACTTGTTTCTACTTTCTTGCTAACGAGCACATCCTTGTACTTTCATTAGTTTCTTGTAGGGACATACTTAGAGCTTCCCCTTTTTTTTT
>NW_023459752.1:0-10707 GCF_013731165.1 Rhagoletis pomonella | reverse complement strand
CGCATTTTATATCAAAAAATTTTAATATGTTTAATTTTTGCTACTTTTGCCATTTTTAGTTTATTAACTAAAAGCACAAATATACACGCTTTTGCGATCGCAAGTAGGCCAAGGATTTGAATGCTCTCGGTAATATGAATCTTTATTAAGAAGGTTTTTGTAGTAATTATGGAAATACACATACGTACATATGTATATGCATCGCTTATATTCCAGGCAGGTGTGTTAGCCAGCTGTCAGTCCTTGACGAGATATGCAGCTCCTCCATGATTCAATTATTCAAGGTTTTGCAAGTGATGGTGTTTGGAAGCAGAAGAAAAAAAATGGAAGAATTCAATCACACCTCCTAAATGGTAGCGACATTCCACAAAAATGTGGAATATATGTGTGATTGTTATTAAAAAAAAAATATTGCTATGTATATACCAAAGTTGCGCATAACTCAAGAATGGATGGTCCCTGGTGAGCTGTTTTTCTATTGTATTTGTCTGCCTTGGAAATTCTTTGCGGCACCATTTACAGTAGATGGATATGAAGAAGCAATTTTTTTGGGGAAATATTATGGAGTTTTGATTATAAAACGCCAAATAAAGCACTTGGATCTTACGTTTCTTTCGCGGTTATTTGCTCGATTGTTACGGATATGGTAATTCGAATTCTTTGATGTTGCATTTTCAGTGTTCTGGGGAGATTATGACGCCGTCAGAATAAAGAAAGAATAAAAAGGACCCGCAGCTACTGAACGACTGAGACAGGGAACGTGATCTACATCGTCAAATGGGAAGTATCGTAAGTGTGCAATTACATCGCGCGATTGACTAAACCGAGCTGTCGTATGTTACGATTGGCCCCATGGACTCGGTTTGCTAATATTATATTGCGTCAAATTCTCATCCGAAGACACAAGCAGCCGACTCGAGCATTCGCTGTCGCTAAGTTTGATCACTAAAGGTCTCCAAAAAATAGCAGGCGCGCCTTACAACGTTCAGTTACATGCCCCTCATACTGCCAGATTTGCCCGATTACATTTTGCTTCTGTTACTTTTCTATATTGCTTACTTTTAGGCCCCACGGCTTTTAGTTTAGAAAATTTAAGCGATGGAAATTTAGTGTAGCGATTGTCAGAATTCCACTGCAGGATTGTGTTGTGTGGGGTAATACCTAAACTACCAGGTTGGCCGAGTTTTGCTTGTAGTGCATATACTTTTTAAAGTTATCAAGAATTGGATAGCTTCAAAAAAATATTTTGGAAATAAAAAAAAATTGTATTTCGATATCTATTAAAAAAATTTCTTACTCCAAAATTTAGGTGGTAACTCTATTCCGAAATACGCTGGAATGAATGGTACATATCTTGAGCGTATATTTACTGTATATACATAAAAAATGCTGATTGAAATTAACAAAATAAAATCTTTTATTAGATAGAAGCGTGGCAACCCTGATGGAAAATATTTTCTGACAAAGGATCTCAACAATACCTTTCATTTGATACCCATATTGCGATATTTTAGATAAATTGCGTAGAATCGAAAATAAGTTGCAACCTTACACTATTATCATAAGGGATAACATTTTGCATATAGGGAAAGCATTGTTTAAAAACCATCTCTTGGTACCCATGAATAGTGATATTTTAACTTTTTTTCTAAATAAACAAAATTAAATGAATATGCGATTCAAAAGAGGTGGCAACCCTATTAAAATATTTTGGAATTGGCTATCTGTAAAATTCCTTCCATTTGATACCCATATTATGATGTTTTAATTAATTTGTAACTTATTTCGAATAGGTGGTAACCTTATACGAGTCTTCTCGGAGATAGTGCCTATTCATATGACCTTAAAATCTAAAACATTATCCGTGTACGAATTTTCATCAAAATCGTTAGAGCCGTTTCCGAAAACCCTATGGAAATTGCTCGTTTAATGTAATAAGATATCCTCGTTGGCGCATTCACCAAAACCATTGCGCACTTTACTTTACATCAACTTGGCAGAATCAATAGGTATCCACGTATGTCGACAATCGGCATTTAAGGGAATTTCGTCTTTTTAGCCTACATTGAGTTTCTGTAGGCCAACGATTCTCACCCATTTTGTTTTGTGGCCAGCGAATGCAGAACAAACATTTCTTCAAGCTTAAAAAGTAAAAACTTTCACTACTAAAAATTTAAAAATGTTCTTAAAACTTGCAAAGAAATTTGGAAAATAAATATCACTGTTTTTATTTTTAGGAGTGGAGTGGGAGTGTCACTGATAAAATCAGAGTGAGAAAATTTTTCTTACAAAACCTTTCATTATTGAATCATGCTGCTCCTCGTTGTCGTAACAATTACGAGACCAAAACGCGGGTAAATATAAAATTTTACAGATATGCGCATTTCTAGGAAAGTTGCTGTTTTTTAAAAATTATGAATTTTTTAGGGTTTTGGGGAATGTTGCTGTTGTGACGGCTTTTGGTGATCCGGTTGTCATAATATTGCTTGGGATGGGTTTGTAAATAAAAGCCAATAGTATAACCACCGCCTAAACTGTTTCCAATACCATTTCCAATACTATGACCATTATCATTACCATAAATATAACCATAACCATTACCATTACCATTTCCGTTACCATTACCATTACCACTGCCATTATAATAACAATTAAAAAGATTCTTCGATTACTATTAAAATTTTCGTTACATTATCATTACAATAACAATTACGATTATCATTAGGATTTCTCTTACCATTTTCACTACCATTACAATAACTATTATCATTACCATCACCATTATAATTACTGTTAAAACTAACATTATCATTATCATTGCCATTACCATTATATTTTATGTACACTCATATTCTTAGATTACCACCATTACTATTACTATAACCATTACGAATACGAATACCTTAAATTTGGTTGTTGTATTTGTTGTTGTATGTAGATACCCTTAAGTCAAGTTGGCTCTCCAGGTGGAGAAGGCACTTGTTAGACTGCTTGTGCGCAGATTCATTGGTTTGGGACTAAGCATCTGATTCCGAAGTCAGTCAAGAGGAGCATCCCTTAGCGGGGAGTCCTCTGGCGGCCTCTATAGCCCGGAAGTATACCGAACTAAAACTAAGTTAGTTTCCTTTACTGGGCGCTACAAAGGGCCAACTTTTCCACATCCTAATTAGATGGTAGGAGTATCAACCTAGTTTTGAAAATTAAACCAAGAATTTTCGAGAAAAAGATGCTCTGGAACGGCAAAGAATGAAAAGCTCTATTTGCCTTCTTGGACATTGCTGGGACTTTTGATAACACCGCCTATGGAGCTATCTCTCTAGAGGTGGACTTCACTCAATATCGTTATACAACGGCGTTATAAAAGCTGGACTTTTCGGATATTTTTTTGCTATAAAAGACCACGTATGTAAGTCTTTTGAAAACAGTTGCCTATTGCTTACCTAACCGGTCACAAGCGGATCGACCTCTCCAGTGATACGTAATACCGTCATTTTTTTGAACAAGAGGAGGCGTCAGAGCACATTATGTTTGATTTTCCGGCATTGGTCAGGCGAAGACTGAAACACTTTAAGTCTTTTGCAGGTCAACACGTAAGTATAACGACTTCGACTACCAAGACACTGTTAGTATTTAGAAGGGACGGTAATTGCATATTGGGCGGCCAAATGGATACCAAAAATCTTCTTTGTTGCGGTGTACCTTTTTTTTGTTGTACCCAATAAACAAAACATACTAAGTATGTATGCATGTGTTTCCTTTCACAAAGATAAACCTAGCAAGAGAATGTAAATATACATAGGTGTATTATTTATGGAAACTCCAACACTTACAACAGCATACCAAGTCTAAGCACACGCTATGTACAGAATCCCAGTAATCAGTTTGCTCGAATGGTGGCCAACGATAAGAAAGGCAAGATAACACAAGAAGACATTTGCATACAAGTAAGCACATTACTATAAATATATACATACATATTTGTGTATCGTAAAGCATTGCCAAGAAATACCCCATCGTATACTGATCAGCCTATCTACATATAGTGGGTATCTTAAGCCTCTCAACAGCAGACGATGATTCAAGCAACAATTCCAAAAATGCTAAAATATGCTGTAGATGCCATAAATAGCTCGTAAATTAAATGGAAATGTGCAAGAAAAACTATATAAAAAATATGTGCGAAAATATTTCTTTTTACGGCAACCCTTAAGCACAATTTCATGTTATGCCCGCTATTGGCGATTTTGTTGTTATTGCTTTTACCTATAAACACTTTTAACGGTGACCTTTCACACTAACTAACTAACTAACTATGACGTATACAGCTTTGAAGGAATAACCGCGTTTAAGTGCCCGCCGTTAAGCTTAAAAAGTAAAATGGAAAAATATGCACAACCATTAAAACTAAGCATAAAGTAAATCGTTGTTGTTGTCCTTTGCCTTATCGTATACTCGTACATAACGTTAAGTTGAGGTGAGCGCAGGTGTTTCGCATAAGTTATTAAAAACGCTAAGAAAAAAGTTCACAAGGCATTCGCAAAGCAACTATTTGGTACTTAAGCGTTGTAGAAGCGTGAGTTTTATAGCTAGCGCGCCTTACAGTATGCTCCTTTCTGCCACTACGTCGACATATACATACGTACATAGTTCAAGCACTTCGTGACATGGGGCAAAAAGCTCACAGGGTAACTATGACGTCTGATATATGTATGTAGGCATAAACTACTATATAAAATGTTTATGTATCTGTGTAAGTATGCATGTACATAAGTATGTAAATATGCACATATATGTGTGCGTTCATGTGCTTTCATACACGCAGCACTGGCTGATAAATATCAGCTGTTGGCGCGCGACCGGCTCTGCGAAAAGTGATGACGGCTTAAGATTATTCGCACATTTGTATTGCAACTCAATTCGATGAGTAAATCTCAATGTATATACATGCATACATACACCTATGTACATATCTAGTTGCATTTGCCGCACTTCTATGAACACCTAAGTAAGCACCTTGATTATGTGGTGGCAATGAAGCGAACTTACGCGCGCCTTTCACTGTTGCTGCGAATTGATTGAAAACTTGATAATTTTATCACGGACAACTTCTCTTTTAGCTCTCACCTGTTCTCGAATTTATTTTACAATGCCTTAAAAGTGTCAGATCTTTTTATTGTTGCTATGAAAAGCATTCATCGATAAAATTCACTTATACGCATAAGTATATACATATGTATGTATTTATACCGTTATGTACACACATATCGGCTACAGTTTCTGGCGATTTTATGCTCAATTGTATATGGGTTTTGTTGAATAGCTGAAAAAATGCAATCAAAAACCCGCCAATATACACTATAATAGTCATACGATTATTTTTGATAACAGCTCCTTCTGGTCATCCGTAGGAAGCCTCGAAGGAGTGTTTCCAAATTAAACAAAAAAAAAAGAAAAATTCAATCCAGCGCCTTCAGCTTGACCTGCGGGCCCATGTCGGAGCCACAGCCACTAAAGAGAGCAGATTTAAGTTTAAGCCCGTACATTAGGTATTCGTTTAGATTGTATTGAATTAAATTTAATAAATCAATACGAATACAAAATATTATTACAAAATTAGCGACCCACATTAACATCAACCATCAGCTAATAAATAAATGCCATGAAGAGTATCTTCTATGAGTTAATATTTGACTAGCACCATATGAAATCATTTCGTTTAATACTGCAGAAGTTTGTATTACTTTTAATATTAGCTTACGAATTAGAGCCGGTTGCTCTAAGCCTGGTTGACACTAATCTCTGGTTAAACATAGTTATCGACGTTACCGACACCGTGTTATATGCATGGAGTCGAAGATGTCGATAACGATGTTAACCGAAGATGAATGTCAACTAGGCTTTAAGAAACCGGCCCTTAGTATTGGTGTTCGTGTTCGTGTTCGCACTCGCTTTCGCTTTGTCTTCATCTTCGGACTTGTTAGCCAGTGTTGCCATTTTGGTGCTTTTGGAGCCTGATTTAGCTTATTTTAATTTAAATTGCCCCTGAACTGCACATTAAAGCTCAAAATTTTCCCCAAAATAAGACAATATTTACCACTTGGGGGATAAGTTTTACATAGCGTCCTAGGGGCAGTTTCTCTTAGAGCTTTCAAAAGTGGATTCAAAATCGAAAAAGGTAATGTACACCGCTTTGCTTATCGAAAGTCTTTCGCAGATTTTGACATGCTCTGAGTATCTGGGCAATGGCGGTTTTGAATTTTAGGAACTCTTGAAAGCCAGTTTTGAAATGTCCCGTTGGTCTGTGGTTTCAGCGTCGAACTTATGTAAGGCAAGGGGGCAATGTCAGCATGTGCGCTCCTGGATAATATGAACATCAAGAATACTCGAGGCATTTTTTCCCACTATTACAACGTATTTGATTTGGTATTTTGTTCTTTGAGCGGACAACACCAAAGTGGCTTTTTAAGCGTTTCGACTCTAGTGCCTGCGATACTACTGCCTCTTATGTTCTGTGCGGCGGCGAAGTCGGTCAGCCACCTTAGTTATGGCTGCTGAATTTTCCGACTGTTAAATCAAATGTCAATGTTTTCCCACCCGCATAAGCTTATTTTGCGCACTCGTAAAAGTGCGATTTAGCCTAATCCTTCTTATTCTCCGTCGGGCGTGTACTTGCATGAAGCTAATGTAGTTGAACTCAGTTTTGATGCGTAATGAACCTCGAGAAAAGATGTCGCGGTCTCCTCCCGACCACAACATCATCTGACATCTAGTTCGCGCCGTCTCCTGACAGCTGTAATAAACGTCGCGTGATGCATACCCCATCGCAATTCTTGTATTGTGGTGATGTTAGCTTGGTATTTCTGTAAGATCGGGAGCATTTAGAAACAGTCATATTACCAACAGAAGGCCCGAACATTCAGACAAATACTTCAAATATTTTTATGTGGGTCAATTATCCGAGATTTACTTAGTCTTTTCACTGCGTGGCGGGTCCAAAGTCCAGCGCACAACCCCTTGCTGGTAGTTGACATCAAGTAACTTAATGCCTGTTTAATTGCTTACAATCTCATATGAAGAGAAAATTCTGTACGAATAGCCGGCCTAGCTCATTTCCATTCGTTAGCAGTCGAACTCCTTAGAATTACCCATTATGTAAATTGCCAAAGAGTTTTTGGAACTCACTAAGAAAGTTCAATGTTTCTTAGGCCTTTCGCTTAAGGGACTCTGCACCGGTATATAAGGAACATCTTTTATGAATCACTATTTTTCTATTTCCTAACCAACTACAATGTCAAGTTTGAGCGGCAACTCCTTCAAACTTCTATTAACTTTTTTCCAAAGAAGGGTGTAGGAACTTGGCTGGTTGTCAAGGTTACTTGCCCTAACCCTTTGTTAATCATCCCACATATTTCTCAGTAAATAAATACTAATTTTTTAAAGATTTATATACATACCCACATACCACTGTGTACATGCAACGAGCTTCGTGAAGCTTTCTTATCACTCACCGCGGCATCCTTTCGAATAATACTCTCGCGCTTGGCATTTTTTCCACAAAATACATCCTGATAATTTCAGTTCTCTCTCGTCTATCGTCTATCTCTGTGAAGCTCTTACAGCAGCCAAACTCCGCATCACTTCAACTCCTTATATACATGTATCAGCTGTTTCACAGCATCCTTTTGTGTTCTTCACGCAATTTCTCTCCGAGCAATCTCAATAGAAGTTCACCACACCTGCCACGCGCTCTCGATGTTGGAAGCTACCAACCAACATGCGACGGACCACTGCATCATTTAGTCATCGTCGCGCTGTCATCTTTATTGGTTCACTTTACGGAAGGAAATATAACGGGAGTGTTCACTACAACAACACCTGCTATATAGTGTACTATCAGTGTTTGGGTGTGTGCGTGTGAGCGTTTCGGTTTGTGTGTGGGAACGCGCGCGCCACTGTATGTTATATCGTGTGCATTTATATACTGGTACACACATACATACATATCTGCGTATATAATCGTCCTGGTGTACATACTTATGTATATAAAATTCGGCATCAACAAAAACTTGAGTGAATGTGAGTGGCACAGCTGTGCAATTCGTGCACTTGTTTTTTTTTTTTGGTAAATAGTTTTAATTGTTATAATTTTTGTATATGTTTGAGTGTGCTCTTCTAATTAAAGTATCTTAAAACATGTGTATGTGTTTTTAAATTAAAAATGGATATACTTATAAAATTAGTTTGCAGAATACATAGTGTCTATATTTACCACGACTACATATATGTATGTGATAAATGATATCTGCTTCAACTAAACGAAAATTTACCTACAAAAAAGTGGCTGTCACTGCCATTCAACCACTCAGCCCCTCAATCGCTAGGCGTGTGGGCATGTAAGCATTATGAGCGAATGAGTTGTTAATTGGATGTGACAAATTCCACATTTGCAGTGACATTTTTCAATGACAGCAGTGACGGTGAAATGGCAAACACATATGCGAACAAACATAAACGTGTAGCAAACAACAACAAATAAATGGAAAACCAAATATCAGAGAGTTCATTAGTAATTCGCCGCAATCTAACGACCCCAAATTTTCCACTCACTTATATTTGCGCTACACAACTGCAACCACCAGCTTGTGCGCCTGTAAATATGCCTTCCTCTAAGTGTACCTACTTGTACGTGCCTGCCACGGCAATGGAAGTCAAAATATTTAGTGTAACTGTCAGTGAGGCATCAAATATAAAAGTTTTCAAAGTGTGTAAAAAGGGAAAAAGGAAACAGCACGCTCGCTAATTGCAAGCATACTCTCGTCTTAAAACACATACATACTCGTACATAAATATATGTAGCTACTTATACATATATATGTATATGTAAGCTACTGTTGTGGGATTCTTTAATATTGTGTTAGTGTATTTGTAAGTGCGCGCGAAGTTAATTGGCGGCAAATGTTGTTGACGATACAGATGACGACGGGATGCCGTCTGATGTTGACAGCTACGAGAAACCATAACTCGGTCAGTCGGTCGTGGCGTTTGGAGTCACATGTTACGCATAATTAATGATAAAAACAAATATGGAAAATAAACACAACTATATTTATACGTATACATATATGTATATGCATGCATTCGTGCATATATTCGTACATATGTGTATAAATGTGTGTGTATAAACTAAAAGCTTACTCGCTTGAGTTTTATGGCTCGGTATGCTATTGCCTTGTATACGCCACAGGGCATTTAAAGGACACGTCACGTGACTGAAAGAAAAGGAAATTAGCAATGCCTTTGAGGCGGTGTTTTTCTGCTGAGTGTGCAACTGGATTATTAATTAAATTGCGATAGCTACCCGATAGAGAAATCTAGGTGCTTCAGGATTCGCAGTCGTAATTATTTTTAGTAACCCGAAGAACACCCTAAACGGAAGTTTTTTTTTTTTTAACAGCATACATAAATACAAAATGCTTTCAGGACTGTTTTTAAGGTGACAATATATTATTTTAATTTTCAATTTTGGATAGTAACACCTATCTAAGTGCAAAATTACCACATAATTAAAAACAAAATATTGCCCACGAAAATATAGCTCACCAACTTTTGTAATTACATCGGAGATATAAAAGATATGCATGTTCAGAACCGCGCGATTCAAGGTTATATATAAATTTCTTAATTGAACACACAAAAGTAAATTATACATCAAATAAATTCGTGCGTGATTTATTTTGTTTAAATGCTGAAGGAGTTATAAGTAAACAAAAGCTTGTAAAAACGGAAATTTTCGAAAACTCAAAGTTAACGGTATTTCTAGAGGGCGTGGTTTTTGTACGTTTTCAAAAAAATTCAAAACGGTTGGGCGTAATATGTGTATCAAATTCCGTACAGATTGGTGAAGTGGTTTTCTAGATACACATACATTTACTGCCATCTCAAAATGGGACATCCCAAATTTATTCTGTTAAGATTTCTAGTCTCCCAAGTCAAATAATTTTTATTTTTTATAAAATTTTGGTTCATAGTAAAACAATACCCATAAAAGCCACGATTCTGAACTGTACAAACAAAAAATTGGAAAAAATTCGATGACATTTCCATTAGTTTTCGTGCGAATTTCCAGACTTAAATTAGAAATATTTTGATTTTTTGATTTTGTAGCTCACTAGAATTGATGTTTTTATATATAAAATGATTATGAGTATTTCATGATTTTTGACACCTTTAAAGTTTCTACAAATTACTATTAATTTTTAAGTTTTTTTTTGTGTACGGGCTTGCTCAATTTTCTCCATACAATATGTGACTGCATTTATTTTTGTATGGAAGTAAGAAAGTTCACTAAAAGAATATAAAAAATTAATGTAGTTTGAAGCAACTTCAAGCTTGCATATTTTTGTATTAAAAATCAGTGGGCTAAAAATTGCAGTCTTGAAATATTTCTAAAAAATCTGGTCAATAAGTTGGAAACTTTCATTAAATTTAATATAAATTTTATAGAACTTTCCTAGTTTTTGTAAAAAGTTTAGAATTTTGGTTTTTGTCGTATTATGAACCAGGTTCGTACTTCTAAAATACTGGAAGCGTGTCTTCCGTATATGTATGACCACATCATCCATTTGGTTTCTTATTTTTCGATCAGAGGACGGCTACGTAGTATGATGGGGTTTTTTCACGGTCAAACCCAGTACTGCATACTACAGA
>NW_023459751.1:0-49907 GCF_013731165.1 Rhagoletis pomonella | reverse complement strand
TTACCTCAGATGGCTGAACAGTTTAAGCTTAAAAAGTTTGCACAAAATTATTAAAAAAAAAATTCTATGGAATCAAAACAATGAGATTTTTAATGCTGTTTTGCACTTTTTTCAAAGACTGGTTTAAGAAAAACTTGAATAACTCAGCCAAAACCTTAACAATTTAGATTTATGACATATCATTGGTAAGGTATTTTCAAGCTCAATAAGTTCATTCAAAGTATCAAAGAGGAAGGTAAGATAAACGCGTGTCATTCCACGTTGAATTAAGATGCGTTGGTATTTGATAAAGAACGTGATGTGACGTGAATGAGTTTGTGTGCCTCCCCACTGATACCTCATAAGCCTATACCGGTAAAGTTTTGAGCACTTATTCATGTTTTTCTTACACAAATCTTTTAAAAAAGTTAAAAAACAGCTTCAATTTATATTTTTATGTAGATTTTTAAGTTTAAACTATTTTGTCATCAGTCTAATGCACAGTAGTCGAAAAAATTATAGCCCCACCAAATTTTCACAAGTTTTAATATATTATTTTTGTTGTTATTTAATTTTGGTTAGTTTTTTATAGTTCATTCTTTAACAACGTCCGTATAAATACAAGTTTAAAGTCAATGTCACGCGCTTGGGTATTTCCCTATATTTGGTGCAAATCGTATCCCAAATATTTTTCTTTCTCCCAATAACGAAAATTAATTTGTTGAAATTTTTCAATAGAACGTCACTGTATTGTACCAATCTTTTGACTACAAAAAAAAAATTCCCATTGTTTTTATTTTGTACCAATAGCCCAATATAAAAAGGTACTAATCTGTACCAATGTAACAATAGAGTGCCACTGCCTTAAAAATTTATGCAATTTAAAACAAAATTCAACAAATTTTCGTAAAAATTTCGGGTTTTTTAATTGGATTCTGAGTATGCAGTTCTAGTAGAATAAAGTACAAGTTTAAAATAATTAAAAACTATGATTAGTTTTTTAGAACTTTTTTTTTTAATATTGCACAAATTTGGAAACTTGGATTTACACGAAATCGGGGTGCTCCGTGGTCTAAAAAAGCTGCATATTTATTTATTCTAAAAACCACATGCATTGCTTTTTCTAGTTAACGTTATCTTGGTATATGGGCAAGATCGTACTCTACTCAATACACCATGCGTTAAGCAATCCTCTTGCTAGGGTCTGACCTTGAGACTTATTCATTGTTATTGCGAACGCTACAATAATTTTGAATTGGCGACGTTTAAACACAAAAAGCAAGTGTTGATTCGCTGCGCTGTTAATTTATATGGGATAGTATAATTCGAATCACATGTCCAAGTCCATTAACTAACCCTTTATATGTACAGTATATTTTGCTTTGCTGCCTCTATGCTTAAGTGCACATTTAAGATACCTACCCCAAAATGCGCATCAAAAGCATTATTTTTAACATTTATAAGGAAACTGCTCCGATAGATGCATTCATCATACCTGCACATTGGCGATAACTGCCTTAAAAATTGTGCGACTAGTATCAATTATCAATGAAAGTATTACGTTTACCTGCACTGGCCCTACAATTACCTAATTTTACAACCTTTTATTTATTTTGCTCATCTCGCAGAGCAACGAAAATGGCTATCAATTTATGTAGTTATATAGATAATTAGGTAACATTCGGTAAAAATTTCGCTAGCAGTAATTGCTACATGGTAAGTGCTCCGCCAATATTTGGTTTCATAGGGATTCGGATACCTTTCACATTGAAGTAGTAAAGAAAATTCGCTTAAGTGCCTCCTTCGGTTAAGTGCACAAGTTTTTCGTGCAAAGAAGGATGTGCAGCTAAGCAAAATATACTGTACATACATATTGGTATTGCGGCATCCAAAGAATTACCGAATATTTTTTTGCACGAAAAACTTGTGCGCTTAACCGAAAAAAGCACTGAAGCGAATTTTCTTTAGTACTTCAATGAGGAAGGTATCCGAATCCCTATGAAACCAAATAATGGAGGAGCACTTACCACGCAGAAATTACTGCAAGCGAAATTTTTTTCCGAATGGTATATAATTATCTATATAACTACATAAAATAACCGTGAAACCCGCTTAACCCCTACTTCTATTTGCTCCTGTGGATATTCAGAAACGACAGTAGATATTGACGCCATTTCTACTCCGGACAACATTTTAACCATTTCTTTATTAACTATCATACAGTGCTTATTTTGAGGACGCGAAACTTATCGATCTTTCAAGTGGTTTTGATTAATTACACCAGGCTGAGGTTCAAATACCCAATCGGCTAAATCTCGCAAAAAATCTCTTGTGGCACTTATCTCAATTTTTGAGTCTGGCGAGAATTCTCGCCCACTTTTAACCTGCAAGAGAAAACTGAAATAACCAAATTTTCTGAAACCCATATTTATCGAGAGTTTAAAATACTTTACCGTTCCAGGATTTTTTTTAAGTTTTCCAGCATTTTAAAACTACAAATACAAAATTGAAATTAAAGAAATGAAATGGTTCAAAATTGGTGAAAATGAGAATGCGTGTTCGAGATTCAGTTTTACATTTTAAAACTGCATCTGAAATGTTTGCGCAACGTTTCTGATTACAAATTAGAAGTTATTTTTTAAATTGAAAATGGCGGAAAAATTTTAGAAAATTTATGGAAATTGGTCGAAGCTTGTTTCTCGGAGGCTTTTTAAGCCCCTGATTACGAATTTGAAGCTACTTTTTGGAAATTTGAAATAGCTGTTTCAAACTAGTGAACAACGTTTGAAAAAATATATCGGAGTTCTTAATACTTGATTCCAAATGATTTGTAAGCAGGGATCCCAAAAACCCCCGAACAAGAAATTTCAAGCACATCCAGTCGATTTGTAAAAATTTATCCGCTTTTTTAGATCCGCCAATTTGAATTTCTAAAAAAAGAATTTCTAATTTGTAAGCAGGAAGCCCAAAAGCCCCCGAACAAGAAATTTCAAGCACATCCAGTTGATTTCTAAAAATTTGTCTGCCATTTTGGATCGGCCATTTTGAATTTCTAAAAAATAACTTCTAATTTGTAAGCAAAGGTCCCGAAAAGTTCCCGAAAAATAAATTTCAAGCACATCCGGTCGATTTCTAAAAATTTTTCCGCCATTTTGAATTTCTAAAAAATAACTTCCAATTTGTAATCAGCGATCCCAAAAGCCCTCGAACAAATTTTGGATCCGCCATTTTGGATTTTAAAATTGTAGCATCAGATGTGCATTCAGGGATAAGAAATTTGAGTTTTTCCAGGATTTTTATTGACGAAGATATTTAAAAGGTTGCGAACTTAATCCCATTTATCCACCATATTAGCCTTGTTATTTGAAATTTTCTAAAAAACGCCACTCGGCATTCAAGAAAAGACGAATGTACAAATACATTAAGCCATAGAACACCTAAATCCTTCAACACAATTTTTGTTTAGAAGCCTGTCTAGAACTATTATTACCAGGGACGTGAACCGGATGAAAAAATTGGTCGGTTCGGTTCAGCGGTTCGAACCGTTTTTGCACTTTTGGATTGGCTCGTCGAAGCGGTTCAACGGTTCGAAAAACAAAAAAATAAAGCGCGAGTTTAAGTGTGAAGTGCAACAACGCGCAAGGTTAAGGGTCAAGTGTCTGTCAAATGAGATGGGTTGCCTTTACGTTGTCACGGTACGTACTACCATGTTTATCAAAAAGAAAAAAGTAGGTACATTTATCTATTGAAAATTGGTTGAAACGAACCTTTAAACCTTTATAGAAAGTGGTTCGTTTTTCGGTTCGGATCAAACATTTGTGGAAAATTTCGGTTCGGTTAATGGTTCAGTTAATTAATAGAAAAAAGCGGTTTTCCGGTTCAAAACCGTTTCGGTTCAAAACAGATTCACGTCCCTGATTATTACATTCCCACAGCGCTGAAGTCTGAGATTTTTCAAAATCTTTTGCAATCCATTATTTTCATTTCTTTCACTTTTGTAAAACCAACAAAGCTTTAGATACTAAAAAGCTCAACCCTGCAGACTGCTTCACTTGAAATTTCAAAATTCTCTACACAAACACACGCACACGAACACACTTGCTCATTAGCAAATGTCAACGAAATCCAAAGAAAGCGCGGTGAAAACACTTAAACAGGTTTATAAGATTTCGAGGTCGAAATCTGAGATTTAGGTGCAGTGGGAATGTAATATTAACAAATTTTTGGAAATAAAGTAAATGATGCTACTTCCTAATTGAAATGGAAATAACATATATGTAATACTTCTATATTGGCAGTAAGCTAACTTCTCAATGTGTAAGCATTCCGAAATCAAAGCGAGACAGGCTAGTACCATTTTTGTCAATGTGTTGTGTACTTGAGTGCCGTTTTTGTATATGTGTTGTATACATGTTTTTTTATAAACGTATGTGTTCCTTTTCTTTCGTACGTGTTTATTGATATATCTGTACTGTAGTGTTTTCGGACGGTACTAGCTCTTACTGCCAATATAGGAGTTTTACATATATGGGAAATAACAATAATTAAAGTACATGTAGATTCAAAGAAAAAATGTTCTTGCATCGTACGTGAGATATGAATATTGTTACATAAACATTGCCCTGTAAGTGTGGTTTCCATAAATGAAAGAGGTTATTGCGAAAACCTAACCAAATGGTTTTGTTAAAAAATTTAAAATTATGTAGGACTCATAAGCAGTATTGCCGCGAATCTTTTTAGTGGTAGCCAAATTCCTTTAAAAAAGGGCTACAAAAAGTCGTTGTGGATAAAAATGGTAGCTAAATTTTTTTACTTACATATACATATATAAGTATACACGCAAACATTTTCAATAAGTAATGGTATAGAAAAACAATGATTACTAGGAAAAAAGCTAATATTTTATCCAACCAAACGACACCTACTTGCTGGCTGGATCAAGTGATTTTACCACCAGGCCCGAAGCATATAACTTACCAGCATGCTGGTACAATATTTATTTCTAGTTGTTGTTATTTCCGATCGGTTTGTATATGTTTAATAAATTTCCTTGATAGGCTAGTCCGATCTGATTATCTCTAGTGCAAATAAAACAAGTTTATTCCACTATTACAGCCCAACGTTTCGCTAAACTTATTAGCATCAGGGGCGCGTTTTTTATTTTTGTCTGTTACAGCCATAAAATACAAAATATAAAAGGAAAATTAAAAACAGAAAAACACAAACAAGAACCTACATACATACATGTATGTATTCACATATACATACATATAGTTTGATGACAATAATATATGTAAACAAACAATTCTAACTCGATACAAGACAATACTCACAGTATTAACACTTAAACATTTTAAAAACTTAATTGCTAAAAATCCAATACCAGCTTGTGGGGCAGATTAGTCAAGACTGAAAACTTTTTAAACTAATTTTGTAAACATAAAATATAAGCTGCGGCAATGTCATCGGTATCTTCCTTTTTATACCCGAGCGCACTTGTGCACAAGGGTATTATAACTTTGTTCACATAACGGTTGTTTGTAACAGGCAAAACGAATCGAGATAGATATAGACAAATGAATACATAAATGATCAGGATGAAAAGAGAAATCGATTAAGCGGTGACTGTCTGTCCGTCCGTCCGTCCGTCCGTCCGTCTGTCCGTCCGTCTGTGCATACGATAACTCGAGTAAAAATTAATATATCTTAACTAAACTTGGTACGTGTACTTTTTTCGCGCGTAGGACGGATGGTATTGAAAATGGGAAAAATCGGACAATAACCACGCCTACCTCCCATATAACGGTAATTTTCAGAAATACGAAAACTGCGATATTTTAGTAACTACTGAAGATTATTCACTAAAAATTGATATTTACAATAATTTTTTGACGAAAAATAAGAATATTATAAATTTTTGAAATCGGGCGTAGCCACGCCCACTTATGGTTACATGTGTATATCTTGGCAACCGCTGCACCGATTTCTTCCAAACTTGGCACAGTTATTGGCCTTGGCACAGGATACCAAATGGCCAAAAATTTTTAAAATCGGACAATAACCATGCCCACATCCCATATAACGGTAATTTGGAGAAATACGAAATCTTCGATAAATCAGTAAATATTAAAGCTAATTTATTCAAAATTGATGCTTGCAACAATCCTTTATCAAGAAATACGCTTATGATAAAATTTTGGAAAATGGGCGTGGCACCGCCCACTTATGATGACATATATATATATCGGTAACCGTTCAACCAATTTGTACCAAACTCGGTATTTTTATTGTGCTTGCCACATAAAAGCAAAACATTGAAAATTATTGAAATCGGACTAAAATTACGGCCGCTTTTTATATAACGGTAAATATCAGAAATGCTTGAAACTGCAATATTTCGAAATTTAAGGACGCTAATTTACTCAAAATTGATACACCCCGGCTAACCATCTAGCGGTAGGTTTCGGAAAGGTGAAAAAACATTTATTTAATATTCGTGAAGGGTATTTAATGTTCATCTCCGCCCGAACTTAGACTTTCTTACTTGTTATTTATTGTTTTCTCTCTTTTCTCCATTATTCTTAGACTTTCCAGCGTGTACCTAGTTCTTTCCCTTGTCTCTTGGTCTATTATTTTAGTGTTTTTCAAATCGGCTGTGTGTCCACTAGTTACTATGTGTTGTGCTAGTGCTGTGTTTGTTTTTCGTTTTTTTTTTTATATCTGCTTCGTGTTCTGCTAGCCAGGTACCTAGAGCTCGCTTAGTTGTTCCAATGTACATCTTGTCACAGGCTTCGTTTTCGTTGCCTTTACATTGTATTTCATACACAACATTGGTTTTCTGTTGGGAGTCAATTGGGCTTTTTGTTTTTGTATAGACTGAGGATAAGGTGGAGATTGATTTGTATGCACAAGTTATGTTTTGTGCTTTGGATAGTCGGTGATTGCAGTTTTCGCTTAACTTAGGTATGTAGGTAACGCTGTAATATTGTTTTGTTGTATTTGTTGCTTTTGAGTTTTCTATTTTATTTCGGTGACTATCTATTTGCATTAATTTTTGCTTTAATAGTTCGCGTACTAAGTATTCGGGGTAGTTGTTGGTATTCAAAGTTTTCCTTATTTTTCTATGTTTGTTGGGTGAAATTTAGGATGGCTAATTGTCAGTATTTTATGTATAAGGTTTTTGGCGGTATTAATTTTATATTTGGTGGGTTGCGAAGAGTAATAATTAATTAGGCGTCCAGAAGATGTAGGTTTAGAATACCAATCTAGTATAAGGTTGCCATTTTCTCTAAAAATACGCGCATCTAAAAATGGGATACTGGCATTTTCTTCCATTTCTACGGTAAACTGAATTTTGCTGTGATATTTGTTTAGTATTTTTAGAATGATATTCACGTCATTTCTTTTAATTATCGCAAAAATATCGTCCACATATTTGGTAATGAGTTTAATTTCAATGTTGTAGTCGTTTTTGAGCTCCGAAAGGGTATTGTCCAGTAGATCATCCATGATGATATCAGCAATCGTTGGAGAAAGAGGGTTTCCCATGCACATTCCCAAAGTTTGGGTGTAGAGTTTGTTGTCATACATAAAATAATTATTGCCTTTGAGGCAAAAGTCTAGAATGGTTTGAAATTTATGTTTTGGAATCCGCGTCATATTTTTAATTTGTTCCCATTTATTCATAATAATCCTGATTTTTAATAAAAAATCTTATTTAGGTGAAAGTAAAAAAAGAATAAGAAGAAGAAGTGTATAGTGCAAACTGAGTAAAATGGCGCAAATCAAATGTGAAATAAAGTGGCAATACCAGCGATTTGAGGTTATAATAATTTTGGCAGGCGCCAAGTTTGTTTACTCTGTTTTATTAACGAAATATATAAAAAAAATTGAATAAATGATTTGGTTTTCATAAAATAATAACCGGAGACGTTTTAATAGTGTTTTAAAAGTGGAAACTGGTGATTTAGTGCATTTTTGACGTGGTAGACGCTCATAGAAATTAACGAAATTTAACAAAAGTTTTTTGTTTATAACTTTTAAATGGTTAATAATATTAGCCCTCCCCCTCCAGATTGTTAATAGGGGGCCTGAAACGCGTCGTTTGGTACCCCTCCCGACTTTTCCGGACCTTTTTTAGTGGGTGTTACCCTATACTAGAGAATTACCTATATAAAAAAGCGATAACAAACACAGCACTAGCACAACACATAGTAACTAGTGGACACACAGCTGATTTTAAAAACACTAAAATAATAGAATAGAAGAATAGGAGAAAAGAGAAAAAACAGTAAATAAAAAGGAAGATACCGATGACATTGCCGCAGCTTATATTTTATGTTTACAAAATTAATTTAAAAAGTTTTCAGTCTTGACTAAACTACCACACAAGCTGGTATTGGATTTTTAGCAATTAAGTTTTTAAAATGTTTAAGTATTAATACTGTGAGTATTGCCTTGTATCGAGTTAGAATTGTTTGTTTACATATATTATTGTCATCAAACTATATGTATATGTGAATACACACATGTATGTATGTATGTTCTTGTTGTTGTTTTTTCTGCTTTTAATGTTCCAAAACAGACAAAAATAAACAACTCGCCCCTTTTGATGCTAATAAGTTTAGCAAAACGTTGGGCTGTAATAATGGAATAAACTTGTTTTATTTGCACTAGAGATAATCAGATCGGACTAGCCCATCAAGGAAATTTATTAAATATTTATTTCTACTTAAAGATGAAACCAAAGGCGATATCTCCGAGCCAATTGAAATGTATTTTGTCAATATATTTAGCTTTCGGTACTAGTATTGCACCCTCATCAGAATTATAAAAAATATGTACTTATATATGTATGTGTGTTTAATGCAAGTTAAACTGCGGCACCATGTATTGTGCATCTTATCATATACACATATATGTATAAGTGAGATATCGCCTTTGGTTTCATCTCTAAATTGAAAAATCCGAGCGTTAAACACTTCTTTTAATATTTATTTCTTTACAAATGAGGTCGAGGAAAGATCGAAATGATTAAAACCGAAATTTCAAAATTTTTTACCATTTTGGTAAACATTGTTTTTTTTTTTAATTCAATTAAATTTAATTTTTGACTCATATAGTGCAAGAAATTTTACGCCAAAATACTTTTTACTTAGAAAATTGAGCTAATTTCACCAGTCGCGACACCAGCATGCTGGTACATTCTTAAAATTTTCAGCTGCTGGAACAACCACACCACAAGAACATACATCAATCGACTTGATGGGCCATTTAACAAATTAAGCATATTAAGGGCCGTAAACTTATCTATTTTAAACTATAGTTTAATCGTTAATAGATAAGCTAACAGCCTTAACGTTTTACAGTATGTATGTATAATAACGTAAGGAACATACAATACATATGTGTATATATGTAAGTCTTCAAAACGTATGCATAAACCAAATTTCAATACGCTCAGAAATTCAAAAGTGTATTGACTCGAATTTGTTTTCAAATCGGTTTTTTAATTCTCACATCGGTTAGAAAACAGGTATAAACGCATCATTCATTTAACTCGAAGTGAAAAAATGCTGGCTTTCTTTATACATCCCCTTTTAAATTTGAATTATTATTATTATAAACTCGAATTGTTGTTCGCTTCCATTTCGGTCAACCGCGCAAGTTAGTTATTAAAGAAATGTCGTATAAAAACAGCAGATTTGGTTTGCTTTTGAATACGGCTTCATCGAGTGCGCAATAAAGACCGAGGTATACATAAATACTTGAAATAAATATGTGTTGAGTCAAATCAGCTTTTTGTTAATGCGGTTCTTGCGTAGGTATAAACAAGATATCTTACATAAATGAAAAAAAAAAAAACAAATTAAGCATAGTATAAAGCTTTTTCATGCCAAGTATGAATAAATTCTAAAAAGGACTAAAAAGGGCTAGGGCCAATTTAAAATTTATGTGGCCAAAAAAAACAATGTGGTAGGTAAATCTAGCCACCAAAGGGCTAAAACGTCAACATTACTCATAAGTGTTTAGGTGTTCGCGTGCACATGCGTTCTTATAACTAATTAGATCTTAAGATTTAGCTGCTAAGATTTGGTTGTGTTTAGACCTTAAGTTTCACAAATGTTCAAACTATAACAAGACCTTAAGGCTCTCTTGTAACTAGGCAATAGAAATCGTTTCAATTGCAGCGAGTAAGAAGCGTTTTGTAAAAACGACGCTATACGGCATTAAAAAACGGATCGAAGAGATCATTCGATTTTGCACATTACAAAGTAGGGACGCGTATCGGCAATGAAAATTTGATATATCGGTAGCGCGATATTCCAAATTGACGATATTCGATACCGATATATCTACTAAAATAATATCGATATATTGAATATCGGCAATATCGATTCACACCGACCTCGTTGCTTTGTTAGTTGGCACTTTTGCGTATAGTTAGTTTTCGTTTCGTTGTTTCTTTTTTTTAATTTACAAACGTCTAAAACATATACGTAAAACTACCAGAAAAAACACGAATAAGCATAAATTTATATCACGAAGTTACTGTGGATAAGATACACTCTAATTATTTTGAAAAATAGTAACCAGAGTTCAACAACATTGATTTTCCCCTCCTCACAAGCAAGTCTAGGGGGTATACTCTGTATTGCGATTCGAAACTCAATTGCTGCGATCCTCCTTTTGAGTAGTTGTTTCAGGAGAGCTGATGTCAAATACCTTTGTTTATAAAAATATATTTATTTGTATTTACTCCTAACTTCCTACCCTATTCACTGTTATTTATACTCTGGTAACTTACCGTCTTGTTTTCTGTGGAATGATAATTTTTCAAGTGTACAAACAAATTAGTTGTCCCTCCAGAGTACGCAACAATTTTCTGGCAAGTTTTGCATTTCGCTTTTCTATCTTTTATTCTTTGGAAATCTCTCCACGCTGAACTTTTTGGAGCCATGATTTCGGTAACAATCATTTTAGTAAAATCTGCGGAACTACAGTTTTAACACTTTTTCCGAGAAATAAAAATTTATCTGCATGTATTTAAATACACATTTCCCCGACATATTCATGGTTGAAAATGGAACTATGAAAATGCGCGTACTTACCAAATAAAATCACTAAGCACGTATATTTTCAAATTATGTTCAAAATTTTTTTTGAACATGAGAGATTTCTGAGTATTTGAATGCAATTTTAACTTTAAAGTCACTTTTGATGGGAATGAAACTTTGGTGATAACATGCACGAGCAAAAGGAATAAGAAAGAAAAAAGCAACAGCTGAGTTGCAAGAAATGGGGAAAATAGCATCCGATATTTCGGATATCGAAACAAAATATCGTATCGATTCCGTATCGCAACTTTTGATATCGATATAAAATAACCGATATTCTCAACAACGATATTGATATGTTGAATATCGTATCGGTATCGCGCATCCCTATTACAAAGAACGGACGTGTTTGATTTATTTTATTGCCACCTGATATATTTCTTCAGAAGTGGTCGTTAGAACCAAATTAAACCGCGAACTAAGGTAAAATTAAATTTCGAATACATGTAAAAAATTTCCGTAAAATGAATCGCGATATAAACGCAGAAAAATATTCGCTACTGCAGTTAAAAGCCTGGTGTACTGCCGAAGGAATCAATGCGAGCGGTGCTAAGGCGTCTTTGGCTGCAAGGTTAAATGAGCTGTCAGCCGAGCTCGAGGATTGTGCCCAAAAGTAGATAATAGGCCCGTCATAATGGGTACGTATACGTCAATAACGGAAAAGTATGCGAAGGAAGTGGTGTACGTACCGTAGAGATACGCCACAATGAAAGTGTTGCGTCTGCAAACAAAAATCAGCTGTGCCTTATAGCAACGTACTTGGGGTTTACACAAGTCAATTTTTTAGCTACAATAGCAAAACATTCACATTTTTTTTACTAATATATTCCCTCTTCTCTTGACTTGACTCAAACAATGTCTAAACTATGTGCATATTCTCAGTGGTCTTATCTTGTGTAAACGCGGGGTTATACAACTGTCAGCAGTGACGGACTTACGTGCGTCAAAAGTTGAGTGTTGGCCAACGTTCGTTGGGTCCGTCGACGCAAGGATGGCCAATCTGATGCTCTCTATGCAAACACACAGAGTCTACTCAACTGTCAGTTTCATCCTTGAGCGCAACGTACGCAAAGTACCCATTCAGACGGGCTTATAAGGTGGGCAGACTACTTAGATAACCAGTACAAACAGGGTGAAAACAACGGCGACAATAACGGCGATGACAATGGTGAGCATAACGGCGATGGCAACGGTGAGCATAACGGAGATGGCAACGGTGAGGATAATGGCGAGAACAGCGGTGAGGACAACGGCAGAGTTTTAAGGAGCGGCAATGTTCAACGGTGCGAAGGGAATGTGTTGGCAACCAACGACGACAATAATCCTATTTATATTCAAAGGGGTGTAGCATGTATGCGTAGCGGCACGTTCGGGAGTCGTCCAACGACGAAGCAGCAGCCCTTAAGATTCAACTACTGCAAAAAGAAATACAACTGCTTGCCCTACAAAAGGCTATGTTACAAAAGAACGACACAATGGCGAGCACAAGCAAGCGAGGAGACAATATTACATTTGAAACACTGAAGGATGTCATACCAGGGTACGACGGCGGCGATGGATTCAGCACATGGCGAAGTCAAGTGATGCACTACCGTGAAATTTTTAAGTTAGACGATGCCATGCTGTGTGTGGTTATACGCTTAAAGCTAAAAGGCCTCGCGCTAACATGGTACAACGTTAAGCCCAATTTTCTTAAAGACGTTGACGAATTGCTGTGCGTTATGGAGACCGTTTTCACTTCCGGCGAAAGAAAACTCGAACGCCGCTGCAAGTTTGAAAAACGAGTTTGGTCGCCTGAAGAAAGTTTCGTCAACTACTACAACGACAAGTTCTTGCTGAGCAGCAATTTGAACATCACTAACGAAGAGTTCACTGACTAACTCGTAGAAGGGATACTGGATAGACAACTCCGAAACCAGGCAAGGCTCCAAAATTTTTGGTAGAGCATTCCGCTCAATAACTTTGCCGACCAGTGGTCAAGCCATACACCGGAGAGCGGCTAAGGTGTTATAATTGCAACTGCTCCGGACATTACGCGAAGGATTGTAGAAAACCAAAGAGCGAAGCCGGTACGTGTTATGCATGCGGAGACCAGGGCCACTACGCAACGGAGTGCAAGATGTACAAGAAGGAGAAGAACAATTTTGTAAGTTATTTTAGGTAATACGCATATGCACATATGAACACATATATTTATAGAGTGCCTAGTTGATTCAGGCAGCCCGGTTAGTTTATTGAAGCAGGTTGTGGTGCCCCCGGGAGTAGAGTTAGAAGAAGTAAAAGAGACGTACTACGGGTTGAACAAAACAGTTTTATGTGTTATTGGAAAAATGAAATGTATTTGAAAGTCCTGAATAAAGAGGTTTGAATTGAATTTCTGGTGGTACCGAATGGATGTATTGGTTACACAGCGTTGTTAGGTAGGGATTTTATCGAAGCGAGTAATGCTAGGTTTAAAATTGCGAATGCAGAGTTTTTGGTCAGAGTAGCGCAAGTTGAGGCAGTAAGTAGTGTATAAAAAGTGGAGGAAAAGTATGAAAGTGGAAAAATTGTTAAGCAAGATGGTGTGAACAAAGTGGAGAACAATAACAAAGTTGAGACAACGTATAAAATTAAGGAAATGGTTAAGTTACATATGACAAAGAAAGGTTCGTGCCAGAATAATAATAGCGTAAAAGATATTAAGCTAGATAAAAGCGATAACGTCAGAAGTCTCGTAAGCGAAATTATGGCAATAGATATGTGCGAGGAAACAGACATAGATCTCAAGCTGGGTGAAGAGATTAAATTTAATGATAAAAAAAACTTTTTAACGAAATCTTTACAAGAGTTTACCTAAATTCAAAGAGGCAAGGAAAGCCTTTAGTTAGAAAATAAATGAAACTGATGAAAAGCCATTTGCGTTCGCACCGAGAAGACTGGCATATAAGGAGAAGTTAGTTAGTTAGTCGGAATTCGTGCCACCTATAGTGTTAGTCAAAAAGGAAACAGGTAAACTTCGGTTATGTGTTGATTATAGAAAATTAAACAAGGTTACAGCAAAGAACAGTTACCTCATGCCCCTCATAGACAATTTGTTAGATAGATTAGCGAACAAGAAAATATTCACGAAGCTGGTCCTCAAGAACGAATTTGTTCATGTGTTAATGGGTGAAGACTCAATAAAATACACATCCTTTACCTCACCGTTAGGGCAGTACGAATTCCTAAGAATGCCATTCGGACTCAAAAATGCAATTGAAAGGTTCAGAAGTTCATCAACAAAATTTGTGCGGACATGATTCGAAGTTTTATAGTTTATCTGGACGACATTATGATAGCGATGCAGAGTTTAAAGGAGCATTTTGAAATATTACGAAAAGTGTTTTTAAAGATCGTACAGAATAATTTAGAATTCAGGTTAGATAGGTGTGAGTTTTTGCAGTCGAGGATATCATACCTTGGCTACACTATAACTGGTGAAGGTATTCAGGCCAATTAAAGAGGACTAAAGGCAATATAAACATTTGCAGTCCCGACTAAAGTTCACGAAGTTCAAAATTTTCTGGGCTTATACTCATATTTCCGGAAGTTCATTAAAGATTTTTCAATGATAGCCAAACCCCTCCACGATCTTACGAAGAAAGATAAAAAGTTTCAATTCGGAGATACAGAGCTAGACTGTTTTAACAGCCTTAATAAAAACTGATTGCATCCCCTTTTTTAGCAATCTATGACCCAAACGACGCAACAGAGTCGCACTGTGATGCAAGTGCTCTAGGTTTTGGAGCAATTTTTTTACAGAAGATAAAAGACAATAAACTTCATCCAGTGTTCTATTTCTCCAAGCTCACGACAGACACAGACTCGAAATATAACAGTTTCGAGTTTGAAACACTTGGAATCGTATATGCACTAAAAGGTTTCAGAATTTATTTGCAGGGCATAAAATTTAAAATTGTTACCGACTGTAACTCACTAACATTGTCGCTCAATAAAAAAGATATGAACCCGCGAATAGCGAGGTGGGCTTTAGAAGTAAAAAATTACGATTATGCACTTGAACACAGAGCAAGAAAAAGAATGCAACATGTGGATGCACTAAGCAGAGTAAATAACGTGCTAGTGGTGCACGAAAACACTTTTGAGGAAAATCTGATACTATGCCAGAATAGAGACGAACAGATGGGAAAATAAAAAGGAAACTAGAGGTTAGCGAAGACAGTCACTACGAGATGATAAAGGGGATAATTTACAAGAAGAAGGACAGAAACCTACTCTTTTACGTCTATAGAAAAACATCTTTTAAACAAGTATCATGACGAAATGGGACATCTAGGAATAGACAAAGTTGTGGAAACTATAGAAAAGAGTTACTGGTTTCCGAACATCAGAAAAATGACAACCAGTCACACTGAGAATTGTTTAAAAAGCATTGCGTTTTCTAACAAAATCGGTAGAAAAGAGGTTTTTTTTACACATGATACCAAAAGGAAATATACCATTCGAAATGATACACATTGACCACTACGGTCCAATTCATAGCCAGTCCACAAAGCATAAACACATATTTGCAATAATAGACGCATTCACTAAATTTGTTCGCCTTTACCCTGCAAAAACGATAATGTCGAAAGAAGCGGTTACGGCGTTAAAAGATTGCTTTAGAGCATATAGTAGGCCAAAATGCGTAGTATCAGACCGAGGAACCTGCTTTACCTCAAACGAATTCGAAGAATTTCTAATAGACAACAACGTCGAGCATATAAAAGTCGCCACAAGTTCACCTCAAGCAAACGGCCAAGTTGAAATTGTCAATAAAAGTTTAGGACCCATGATCGCAAAAATGATAGATTCTGAAAATGAAATTGGGTGGGTAAAAGTGTTAGAGTGTATGGAGCACGCAATGAACAACGCAGTGCACAAGGCAACAAAAGAGTTTCCCAGCGTATTGCTGTTTGGAGTGAGACAGAAAGGAAAAATTATAGACAGGCTTAGAGAAAATTTATTAGAACCAATTCAAACGTCGAACTCGGTACCACTATGAAAAGTCAGAGAACAAGCAAAATCAGTACAAGTTATAGCACCAAATTACAACAAGGAATACTCAGATGCCAAACGACTTATAACTAATTAGATCTTAAGATTTAGCTGGTAAGATTTGGTTGTATTTAGACTTTAAGTTTCACAAATGTTCAAACTGTAACTAGACCTTAAGGCTCTCTTGTAACTAGCTAAGAGAGATCGTTTCAATTGCAGCGAGTAGGAACCATTTTGTAAAAACGACGCTATATGGCATCAAAAAACGGATAGAAGAGATCATTCGATTTTGCACATTTGATATATTTCAATTACGTAGATAATAAAAACACGATATGAAAAACGGAACGGCAAAAGCGCTGGAATACGAGAAGTATTTGATGAAGCGGGAACGACGCGGGCTACTGAAAACCTACGCAAATTTAATGTTTGAAAGAGCAATAATGTCAACGGATTTATTTCGCTTTTGAAAAGGTAATACGAGTATTGTCAATAGATTTTATTTCGCACCAGTATCATGGTGCCTCTGAATCAAGATTAAATGAATGGTTGCCGGACATTAGAATATCAGGCAAATTTTAAAAGTGTATTGATTCTAGTTTCTAAAAATTCAAAAATTAAAATCACATATACAGGGCTTTTCATTTTTACATTATATTGTCTATACAATCGGGTGGTTCAAAAAAAAGTATAGTCGAAATATTGATGCTCTGCACCCTAAGATTGTTCTCTGCCGAAATATATGCACATTACGTAATCGAATACTCCTTCAACACTTCGAAGGCGGTATATCGGAATGAATCGATTACAACCCAGATTACTTCCCCATAAGCATGGCCGCTTTGTGGTTAACGTCCTTTACATACCCCTTTACTTGTAATCGAAAAAGTAGGCGATTGTCCCGAACACTCTTCGGATGTTCAATACAATTAGGTATACCTTTATAAATTTGTAAGCGATGTTGTAGTCAATGTACACACAATGCCGATTACAATTATAAATTTGTAAGCGGTGTTGTAGGCAGTCTGCCTACAATTTCGATTACAATTATAAATTGGTAACATATACTAACATATTTTGAATTATTAGTTTGTATGTACAATACCTACATAACATGTATAAAGCACAAACATTTGTAATGAGGATAGCTGTCTGCGGATGGACAAAAATGGTATAAAAGGAGCAGTGCTAACAAGCATTGTTCATTAGCTAGGCATACGTGGCACGCGTCGCAACGTGGGTCACACGGGTAGTGGAAGAGGGATCAACCTCCGAGACTATTATTGTATATTCGAAGTGGGCTTTAACCACTGAGACTGGTGCTAGCTGTAGGGTTTAAACCTACTCTAGTTCTATACTTTAGAGAGTAGATATAGCGAGAGTATAGCGAATAAAGAGGCTGTAAACTAGAAGCGAGTGTGTTCTAATTTCTTGAGGAGATAGGGTGTTTACTCCTTACAGGACCCTGGACAACCGAGAGCTACTCCCAGCACTCAGGAAAGTCCGTTACAAATGGCGCCCGAGCAGGGACTCTAAAGGAAAAGAAAACATAAAGGAGAGTGCCGTGAAAAAAAAGTTAAGTGAAAAAAAAATAAGAGAGAGAACACAAGTGATAGAGACACTGAGTTCAGCGACTACCCGAAAGACCCAAATTTAAGAAGTAATAAGGGCACAAGTGAGAGAGACACAAAGTGCAGTGACCACCCGACGAAATATTAGTAGGCGGTCCAGTGAAGAAACAGTGTGAAAAAAAACAATGGTGAAGAGAAATTGGATACATTACCTCAACCGAGAGGAGCTGCTGACCTATATGGCAGAGTTCGGCCTCGAACAGACAGGAACAGTCGAAGAGCTGCGAAGACGTTTCTGTTCATTTATACAAGAAGAAAGTAACAACGAAGACTACCAAAGAGCTAGAAGCGAAACACTCGAAGCCTGCGCTGAATGTTACCGCAGCAACACCAAGTGGGAGCCAGGGAGCCAGTGTCATGCAGTCACCAATGCCCGTTGACGCGTTTGGGACACCACAGCCATACGTAACGTATCCTATGACATCGCTGGCAACCATCATGGACCGAGTCCGTAAGTGGGGTTTCAAATACGACGGCGGCCGAGACCTGCTCAGATTCATCGAGCGTGTAGAAGAATTGGCGGAAGTATACGAGGTGAATCGTGACTTGTTACCGCGAGCGATGCCAGAACTACTTAAGGAGAAGGCGTTGACATGATTCCGCAGTAATAACCGGAATTGGCGACAATGGGAGGACTTCAAGAGAGACTTTCTAAGGTTCTTCTTAAACTCTCGCTACCACGAAACCTTAGACGATGAGATCCGTCGTCGCGTCCAAAACAGAATGAGAAGTTTAAGGACTATGTGTTGGCCCTTCAGAGTCTGATGCGACACGCGAACTACACCTCAGAGCAGAAGCTGGCGCGTATCTACAGAAACTCCAGAAGCAAGTTCCAATGGTACGTCAAACGATCCGAGTTCACCACCCTAGAAGAGCTAGTGAGTTTGGCGGAAGACATGGAAAATATCCCCCTGGTGAGAGAGCCACAGAGAGCCGCAGCGCGAACAACTCCACGGGTTACGGAGAGATATCAGCACATGCGCGAGCTGCCTAGGAGTGACGAGACGGCCAGAGCAGAGAGAACACAGCGCCGACCTGAACCACACAGCGGTGTAGCAACAGTACAGTCGGAGTACATTAATCCGTGGACTGCGTGTAGACATTGCGGGGGAGATGGCCATTTTGCGAGGGAGTGTAGAGCTGCACGGAGAGAGTTTTGTTGGACCTGTGGTCGATGCAATGTTCCGACTCGAGAGTGCTGCCGTAGTGCATCGGGAAACGGGTCGAGGTCCCATTTGCGGCGAGGAGTGGGGCGTCAGGTAGAACAGCCTCGCCCAAATTAAATAGTGTACTAAGGCAGTCGGATGGCCGAATTATGGCGGCGATCAGAGTAAATGAGGTCGACGTAGTAGCTGCAGTTGATACAGGCGCAACAAGAAGTTTCTTGAGCGAAGCCATGGTTAAGAGACTGGATGTGGGAGAGGCTAGGCAGGTGAACACGCGTGTGGTAATGGGTGATGGGAGATCCAAAACGGTGCTGAAGGCTATAACGGCACGAGTGGAGTTAGCGAATCAGGTGCATGAAAGCGATCTTTTGGTACTGCCTGGTTTGATGGATGACGTGGTGCTTGGAACCGATTACCTGGCAAAGGCGGGGATCCGATTATGTTGCGGAGACTTAGACGTGACACTCCGAGAAGAGAGCTGCGCACAAGGAGTAGAAACGTTCACGGCAATACGCGAGGGAGGTGCAGAGAGGTCAGGTAAATTCAATGAGCCCAAATCGAACCCCATGCCTACAGAAGCCGCGACAACCGACGAAGCGAGAGAGTTCTTAAAGTCAGAGTTACGCAAATTTGAGAAGATGTCTGGAGTTTCAAATATTGCCACTCACCAAATCGTCATGAAGGATGACCGGCCGATCAAGCAGAGGTAATGCCCGAAGAACCCGAAGATGCAGGAGATCATCAACGCGGAAATCGACGACCTTATCGAGAAAGGGTGTATTGAACCCTCACACAGCCCGCACAGCGCCCCGATAGTGTTGGCGAAGAAGAAGACCGGCAAGTGGAGACTCTGCGTCGACTACCGACAGCTGAACGAGCGTTCAGTGCCCGACGCGTACCCCCTACCGAAGATCCAACATATCCTTGACCGACTACGAAGCGCGCGTTACATTAGCAGCCTTGACCTGAAAAACGGTTACTGGCAAATCCCGATGGAAGAGCAGAGCAAGCAGTACACTGCTTTTACAGTGCCAAAGCGGGGCCTTTTTCAATGGCGAGTAATGCCGTTTGGGCTCAACTCCGCCCCCGCGACGTTCCAGCGTGCGTTAGACCAAGTTATCGGCCCAGAGCTAGAGCCGTATGCATTTGCCTACCTGGATGACATTATTGTCATCAGCGCAACCCTGCAAGAGCACGTCCAACATCTTTCGGAGGTCTTCCGACGGCTTAGGCAGGCGAATCTTAGGATCAACCCAGAAAAATGCGAGTTTTTCAAGAAGCAGTTGAAGTATCTGGGTAACGTCGTCAGCGAGAAGGGCATTCACACCGATCCAGAGAAGGTCGCGGCTATCAAAGAGCTGACACCACCGACAAATATAAGGGAGTTACGCAGGTTCCTAGGGATAGCTTCATGGTACCGAAGATTTGTCCCCGACTTTTCCAAAGTGGCACATACGCTGACGTCCATGCTGAAGAAGGGCCACAAGTGGAAATGGAACGATGAGCAACAGACAGCGTTCGAGGCGCTGAAGAGCGCGTTAACCGAGGCACCAGTGTTGGCTTGCCCCGACTTTACGCAGAAGTTCACTCTACAAACGGACGCGAGCGACTTCGGGCTGGGAGCTGTTCTCACGCAAGAGATTAAAGGAGAAGAACGCGTAATCGCATACGCGAGTCGCCAGCTCAACAAAGCCGAACTCAATTACTCACCAACAGAAAAAGAGTGCCTGGCCATAGTGTGGGCGATCAGGAAGATGGGACCCTACCTAGAAGGATACACGTTTACCGTCATCACCGACCACTTAGCGCTGAAATGGCTGAGTAAGATAGAGAGTCCGTCCGGTCGGATTCCAAGGTGGGCGCTGGAACTGCAGCAGTACTCCTTCGATGTGCAGTATCGCAAGGGTAAGCTGAATGTAGTAGCAGACGCGCGCTGTCAAGACAGCCCCAGGAAACATTGCTTGGTTCAATGACGGCGGGAGGAGTAGCGGTAGAGTGCAAGTGGCTGAAAGACAAGATGGCGGAGGTGGAGAGGTCCCCACAGAAGTTTTCTGACTTTGTCATCGAAAATGGTGAGCTGTACAGGCGAATATCAGGACAAATTGACGGTGAAGACGTGTTGCCATGGAAACTATGCGTGCCGGCAGAGCAAAGACAGAAGGTGTTATGGGAAATTCACGATGTTCCCAGTGCAGGCCATATGGCAATCCGAGAAACGATAGCGCGGGCGACAGCGCGGTACTATTGGCCGGACATGTTCCGTGACGTGAGGCAGTACGTGCGACAGTGTGAAACGTGCCAGCTTTACAAACCAAGCCAGCAGCAAGCAGCCGGAAATATGCTGACACAGCTAGCCGAAGAACCCTGGGCGA
Organism: Rhagoletis pomonella; assembly: GCF_013731165.1. Classification (NCBI taxonomy): domain Eukaryota; kingdom Metazoa; phylum Arthropoda; class Insecta; order Diptera; family Tephritidae; genus Rhagoletis; species Rhagoletis pomonella. Next base: position 28,623 of record NW_023459751.1, on the reverse strand, counting down.
CAGTGTGTGTTGATTTCGTAGGACCTCTTCCGCGATCCAAGCATGGAAACACTATGGCGCTGGTAATACTAGATCGTTTCTCAAGATGGGTCGAGGTTGTACCAATGCGGAAGGCAACAGCGGAGGGAGTAATTCGAGCAGTGAGAGAGCGGATTATCGGCAAATTCGGCATTCCAAAAATCCTGATCTCGGATAATGGAACGCAATTTACCAGCGCGAAATTTAAGCAATTCCTGGAGGAGATGGGAGTAAGGCACCAGTTCACTGCTCCGTACACACCGCAGCAAAATCCGACGGAAAGAGTGAACCGTAACGTCAAGCGACTACTGGCGCAGTTTGCAGGCAGAGACCAGAAGAGTTGGGATCATCTGTTGCCAGAAATGACTTTGGCCCTCAACACGAGCGTGTGCGAGGCAACGGGTTACAGCCCGGCGTTTGTCATCCAGGGGCGAGAACCAAGGTTACCGAACGCATTGTACGACGAAAATACGTTAGGAACCGGCGAAGATACCACCACACCGCAAGTAAAAGCGGCGAGAATGAAAGAGGTGTTTGAGTTAGTGCGACGAAACCAACAAAAGGCAACGACAGAGCAAGCGAGACACTACAATCTGCGAAGAAGATCGTGGCAACCGGTCGTGGGAGACGGAGTTCTGGTGAGAGAACACTTCTTGTCTAAAGCCGTAGACAATTTCACGGCTAAGCTTGCACCGAAATACTGCGGACCACATTGCGTACTAAATTTTATTTCGCCTGTGATCGTCGAACTCGACAAGGTGCACAAAGGGAAAAGGAGGACAGCGCACGTGAGTGATCTCAAACCATTTTATAAGAACAACGCGAAAGGTGAAAATTCTCCCGTGGCATCGTCTGAGCCTAATTCGGCGCACAGCGGCGAATAGGTAAATTTCAGCAGAGACTGAAGTGTGTGAACTCGGCAATAGCCAGCAGGGGAGCAACTGCCACGACAGCAGAGACCCTGAAAGATGAGAAGCTAGCCGAAGAATCCTAACTCAGATGAAGAAGAAGAATAATAATAATAAGAAGAAGAAGAATAAGAAGAAGAAGAAAAAATAAAGGTTCCAAGGGAAAATAATGAAAGATGTAGATGGCACGAAACACAAAAGAAAAATTATAAAAGTAAAAAAAAATAATAATTGTCATTATAATATTAAAATTAATGATAACAACAGCAATAGTAATAATAATTATAAATATTAATAATAATTATAGTTATAAATATTAATAATAGCTAGAAATATTAATAACAGCAAAATAATACTAATTCTAATAATCGTAATAAGAAAAGGAGTAATACCGCAATGGCAACCCGAAATCTACTCCAGTTCATATCAACGCTACAAAACTCCCTTTTGGATAGTCAGCAACCCCGACACCAAATCACAGCTGTGCGAGGATGACAAATAAACAAATAAAAAAATAAATAAAAATATGCAATGTGAAAGTGAAACGGCAGCAAAATTACCGAAATTTTGCTGGAGAAGTGCCGGAAAACTAGGAAAATACAGTTGGTCGTGCAATGGCCACTGTCGGTAATAAAAAGGATGTGCCGCGGGCGCCAAGGCACAAGTCCGCGAAAAGATGGAGCACGAAATTCGGTGCTATAGTAGGAGTGACAGCAGCGGTGGAGACCAGTCGAGTAATTCGAGCGACAACGACAGCAACAGCGGCAGGCAACAACAACAAAGAGTCGGCGTCGAGGACATCGAAAGCCTCGAAAGTACGCAGCCGTTCGTACTGCCCCAAAATAGTGAAGATGCGGAGATGGCAGCCTATTGGGGTGCAGAGTACTTGCCAAGCAATACGCCAATTTTGACTAACGAAGAGGAGGAGATGGAAGACGAACCCTCAAACTTAAGCGTACTATCTGATGACAGCGAGCCGAACAGTGAGTGCGAGGGCGAAGTAGAGCGGGCGCCAACACCCATAACAATTTCGTCCGACGAGGAAGAGGAGTATGCCATAAGGCAGGGCGAATTCTCCATCGCTACACAAGATGCCAAACACCTCGGTAATGGGTACGTAGAGTATGCGCGCCATATCCACCGCCGCAACAGCTGTGCCTTAGTGAGGGCGCGATCGAGGCGTGTACGTTGGCGAGCGGTGGACAAAGGGATTTTGTGGAGGAGGCGTCGGCGGAAGCGGATTTCAGTGTGGCAGCAGATGCCGACTTAATGGCAGAAATAGAGCGTTGGCTAGAAGAGGCTGAGCCGAGTGTGCCATCGCAGTGGCAGGTCCATCCGGACGTAGGTGTGTTGCCGGAAGAGTTGGTGGCGGAAATTGAGTCGCACAAAACCATCAGCAACAGAAGCGGCAGTCATTCAGACGCATCGTAAACGGCCAGGCGTACAGAGTACGAATTACCAAAACTGGCAAGGTGACCGTAGGTCTTGCTGCCGGGAGTAAGGAGGGAGTGTGAGGACCCCGGATCCTGTGGCCCTGGGAACCACAACAACTACTTTATATACATATATAATTTGATTATAATTTATTTGAAATTGTAAAAAAAACGCTTCGGATATATGTATGTACGTATACTTATTGAATTGCATCTATTTGAATTATACTAGTACATGTGTATGTATACAATAACATATTTTGAATTATTAGTTTGTGTGTACAATACCTACATAACATGTATAAAGCACAAACAATGGTAATGAGGATAACTGTCTGCGGATGGACAAAAATGGTATAAAAGGAGCAGTGCTAACAAGCATTGTTCATTAGCTAGGCATACGTGGCACGCGTCGCAACGTGGGTCACACGGGTAGTGGAAGAGGGATCAACCTCCGAGACTATTGTTGTATATTCGAAGTGGGCTTTACCCACTGAGACTGGTGCTAGCTGTAGGGTTTAAACCTACTCTAGTTCTATACTTTAGAGAGTAGATATAGCGAGGGTATAGCGAATAAAGAGGCTGTAAACTAGAAGCGAGTGTGTTCTAATTCCTTGAGGAGATAGGGTGTTTACTCCTTACAGGACCCTGGACAACCGAGAGCTACGCCCAGCACTCACGAAAGTCAGTTACACGTTGTACTCAGTGTACACACAATGCCGATGACAATTGTAAATTGGTAAGCGATGTTGTATTCAGTGTACACACAATACCGATTACAATTATAAATTGGTAAGCGGTGTTGTAGGCTGTCTACCTACATTGTCGATTACAATTATAACACGAACATAGCAGATATTTATTTTTTACAATATCCTCAATCCGTAATGCTGGATTTCCACTAGGCATTAAATGACAAAAATGACAAATGACAAAGTCCGGCATTAAAAAAAATGGTGTCATTACATTAAAAAAATAGTAATTAGGCCATTTTTTCAAATGGCATACATTTTTTGTCATTTCAATGCCTAGTGGAAATTCGGCATAATACATTTTTTTCGTAAATTTTTTATAAAAATATAGTGGATTCTATAACATAAACCACATAAGTCAAAGTTTAAAACTGCGTGCAAAATTCACGAAAACTTAACAAATTGAAACACAAATTTAATCAAATTATCAGCTTTTTATTTGTCAATGTTGTTGTGGCTTATTAACATTTTATTTTTAATATTTCTACCACGATTGTTTATTAGGAAAAATTTAAAAAGCAACAAAGTCTAAAGGCCGGTCCACATAGAACTTTCGCATTGGCTTTGGCGTAGGCGTTGGTTTGAGAGGACGAACGTTAAAAGTATGCTTGCTACAATGAACGCCTGGCACCGAATGCTTGGGCCACTAAATTAACATTCTAACGACAGATAAATTAATATTTCATATCAATAATTGCATTGAAAACGATATTTCTTGCCCGCACTTGATTGAAAAGGAAAAATATTTCACATAATTTTATTAATTTGCAACAGCTGACGAGCGACGCACACGAAAAGTTGGGAGTTGGCCATCTTTTTGCTTTGTGTTTGCGTGAACGTTGTCGAATTTTGGCTATGTGGACGACGGCATTTGAAATCATGTATTCATAGTCGGCTGTTGACGCGACGCCAACGCCAACGCAACGCCAAAGTTCTATGTGGACGGGCCTCAAGCGGTAGAAGTTATGGCAGCTATTTCGGAGATAACCACATCTCCTCATCAGACTTCTTTTTTCTCGACTCCAGCAGGGAAGTCTAGAAAAAAGAAGTCTGACGAGGAGATGTGGTGATCTCCGAAATAGCTGCTATAACTTCTACCGCTTAGACTTTGTTGCTCTTTCAATCCCTAATAAACAATCGTGGTACAAAGCTCAATAGAAATATTAAAAATAAACCTTTTATTCAAAAATTTTAGAAATTTTTGGGTATAGAGTTTTATAGGCTATTAAATTTTAGTATGAATAAAATCCGCAGGTTTTAAGTTTCTAAAAAATCAATTTGGTTTTTGATATTCTTGTTGCCGACAGTGTCACACATTTTCCTCCATACAAACTACAATCTTCGACATTTTTTTTTATGGAAGAAAGTCCACAACGTCGTCATAATTTGATCAAATTTGTTTTTCAATTTGTTAAGTTTTCGGGAATTTCCGCCACAGTTTTGAATTTTGACTTATATGGTTTATGTTATAGAATCCATTATATTTTTATAAAAAATAAAAATTGTGTTTGTAAATATTGTAAAAAATAAATGTGGGCTATATGCGTGAGTGCCAGTATATATTGTTACAAACATATACATATATGTATATGTATATATTTAAGAAAAATTAACAAATTCATATAATTCATTATACCCGAGCGCACTTGTGCACAAGGGTATTATAACTTTGTTCACACAACGGTTATTTGTAACAGGCAAAACGAATCGAGATAGATATAGACAAATGTATACATAAATGATCAGGATGAAAAGAGAAATCGATTAAGCGGTGACTGTCTGTCCGTCCGTCCGTCTGTCCGTCCGTCTGTGCATACGATAACTCGAGTAAAAATTAATATATCTTAACTAAACTTGGTACGTGTACTTCTTTCGGGCGTAGGACGCTTATGATAAAATTTTGAAAAATGGGCGTGGCACCGCCCACTTATGATGACATATATATATATCGGTAACCGTTCAACCAATTTGTACCAAACTCGGTATTTTTATTGTGCTTGCCACATAAAAGCAAAACGTTGAAAATTTTTGAAATCGGACTAAAATTACGGCCGCTTTTTATATAACGGTAAATTTCAGAAATGCTTGAAACTGCAATATTTCGAAATTTAAGGACACTAATTTACTAAAATTGATACACCCCGGCTAACTACCTAGCGGTAGGTTTCGGAAAGGTGAAAAAACATTTATATAATATTTGCGCCGGGTATTTAATGTTCGGCTCCGCCCGAACTTACTTTCTTACTTGTTTTTAATATTATTTAATACATTTATTTATAATGAATAATGATAAGCAATTTAAAAGGCAACAGTTCATTTTTAATATTATTTAAATCATTTAAGATGAATAATGATAAAAAAGGGTAAAAACAACAAACAAGAATTAAAACTGAATATGCTTTCTAATGCTCTCCAAGATCATTTGCATAACTCCGATTTTAGCGGTGGTATATATGTCTGCATATTAGACTGCGTTAAATAAAATAAATGTGTTGTTTCTTTCGGTCCCATTTGAATATTCCGATGTCGGCCACAAACAAATAATCGCAAAATTTCAGTATTCTGCTTTTTTCAGCTAGCGCTCCCAAAAACCAAAACTTTTATTGAAAAAAATTCGTTCTGCAACAACTATTTCTGCAATTTTCATATGGGACCGAAAGAAACAAAACATTCGTTTTATTTGGCACAGTCTAAGTCTAAGACAAGTTTTGACTATTTTTCTTTTTTGTTTAATATTTATATATATTTTTTTAAGTACTACTCATAAACTAACGAAAACCATATGAATCCAAATTTCAAACTTAATTATAAAAATTCTGTAAATTTTCATCAAATTCATCACCAGAATTTTTTTAGAAAATTTTTATTTAAATGCCTTTTGATAGATTATGAACAATTCCTTTACAATAAATTAATAATACTATACAAACAATAGAAAAATAGCTAAAACTTACCAAAATGTCGCGAGCCTATTAATTTTTCCGACACATATATATGTATAACATTTTTATTGCGCCCTTTCGATATCATTATCTTCCGTATTTTCATCGTCCTTATCCTTAACACTATTATTTTCCTTATTATTTAAAAGCTTAGCTTTATGATCATACTTATGTTTTGCTAAGCGTTCCTTCTGCGTCTTGAACGCTTTCCGTATGATTTGCACATACAAACGTTTATTGAAGCCATCAGAAATTAAAGCATCTGTAAATGAAGAAAAATTAATAAGTACATTGTTGTTTTATATAAATAAAATAAATCATTTATACTTACTGAATAAAGCATCGTGGAGAGCTGTATATTTTTTAAATTCCTTCTTATCGTTAACCACATCATAGTTGAATTCAGTAATAATCGCTTTTCCTATAATAGAATCAAAATTCCTTACGAGATCGCTCCTGATAATACTTTTTGAGATGGTCACCTGTGTTATGAAAAATCAATTACGAAAATATATATTAAAAATGGATTATATCAATATATTTAATAATACTTACATATTTGGCCGGATCATTTTTAATTTTATTTTCAGCATCAATTAAAGACTCAATATTAGTTATCGGGAATATTTCGTCAAGAGGCATTCGTTTTTAGTAAGTTTTCCCAGAATGGCTAGTATTTTGCGATTTTTTCCTGTGATTGTAGTATGGTGTTTTTTACCTCCAAAATTTTTTAAACGTTATTTTCAATTCTGATTATCTTGTCCTCGCTTTTTTCCACAGACGCGAAATCAGTTGTCACCGAAAATGTTTTTGCGTACATCTCTGAAAATTTAGATAGTGTGTAATATTGGTGTAAAAACTAGCTTGTTATTATAAGGCATGCAAATGTATTTATATTTAACTAAGTTAAGCGGAACTACTTCTAAGAATTATACCCAACATACTTGAGTCAACGGGCCGAGTATAGAAAGGTTTTGGGTTAGAAAATCGTCGACACTGAGCCAACTGTTCATTTTTGTCATTTTCAAGAAATTTAATAATAATGGCAGGAATACATGGGTTCAAACAGTAGTAGTTATTTGGTGAGGTTATAGTTAGAGTATAATTCTCATTAATAAATTTAATAATTATTCCTTTTTTATTTTTAATAAAACCTTCATTTCATATATGTACTTTACTTTTTTTGCTTTTTTAATTTGTTCTAATATTTTAGTTGGGCTTTTTATTGCATTTTTTAATTCTTGCATAAAGTTTTCAAATTTGTACACTGTTAAATCATGAATAAATCCCATTTCTTTGATCCACTCGCACATATGCAGCAAATTATGAACGTTGTATGAAATCTTATTTTGTCCATATATGCCAGCAAATGTGCTTACAAAATATTCAAAAATATTTTGAATCTCATCTAAATGATCTGCATAGTCAGATTTGGACAGAAGCAGCCTATATCCTACGCGAAGCAAGAAAAAATTGTAATAATAATCGTCTGGTACTAAATCTTTGAGTATAACAATTGAAGTATATAAAGTAAACAACCTGAAATCTGTAGCTTTCCACATGCTGACCTCGTCGAAGCTTCTGGGTTTTCTATTAAACTCTGTGGGAATGAATGCAGCGATAGACAAACTACGTATATTAAGTTCCTGTTTATGAACGCTCGTAAATTTAAAACGAATGGAGTCATTATTAATAATAATTTTAATTATTTTTTCAGTGATTCCTAAGTCCAAGAGGTGCATTGGATCTAGAGGGAATTGACTAATCATACCGATTCCAGGACTTTCTAATGACAATTGATTTTCTAAAAAACTGCTTGATGGTGCTCAACATATTTCCTACTTTTATAGTCTGAATCAGTAATTTCTTGTCCACAGGTACAGCCATGATAGGATGTATGACCCTTTAGACCACAGATCAGAGCTCTTGCTGGAGCATCGCATATAAAGGCGTTACAATTCACTTTATATTTTACAGTCCTAATTGTATGCCATCAACAAAGTCATGTAAAAAAACATTCGGATTCATAGGTTTCTTCTTTCCTAAAAATGTACCAATTAAAAACACTTCACTGCCTTTAATATTTCGAAAATGTCCCATTATTGGCCACAAGCTTGTAGCAGAACTTTTATAAAGGGGCAAGCCATCCATAGATAGCTCATAGCAATTTGCATAAATTTCCCTATTATTTAATATATGGTTTTTAATACTCAAATGCACATAGGTTCCAGGAGCAACTGTTCGGGTTAAAGTTTTGGAACGACGATCTACTAATGATTTTACCGAGCCTGGTACGTCTAATCCTGAATCAACCAAAATTTTGAGAAGAGCACGTACGGAAATTCTTGAAGGGCTATGCTATTTAACTCCAAATAGTTTCAAAAAGTATAGTGTAAAACGAAATTTATTGAATAATTCCACTTAAAATGGTATACATGAATGACTCATTTTCTAAACGATTTAAATAAAAGGCATTTCATTTCATTTAGAAAAGTACTACGGATTGTAAATTTTTGTTAACTAAATATGAGGTGAATGAAAATTTTCAACCCGGCCTGACGGTTTTGAAGAATTTTTTTGTTCTAATTTTATTACTAAGGCGTCTAACAAATGCATGGCTTTTAGTTCTAGAAGAATAAAAGTCAGTTAAGACAAGTCTTTTTTGTATAATTTCTGATTTTAATTGCTCAACTTCTTTTGCACCAGAGCACTGTCAAAAATTTCCAGCAGTAAAAAGTTACGAATTGGCACAGCAGAAATGTAAAATTTTCTCGCCATAATAAAAAGTTTTTTCAACATGGAACTTTTCTACTAATTGACATGAAATTACTATCTCCACGCTCGGAGCGCTGCCCCTGAGGGCCTTTTCCTACTGATAAACAAGTAAGAAAGTCTAAGTTCGGGCGGAGTCGAACATTAAATACCCGGCGCAAGTATTAAATATATGTTTTCCACCTTTCCGAAAGCTACCGCTACATGATAAGCCGGGGTGTATACATTTTAAGTAAATTAGCGTCCTTATTGAAATTTCAAGCATTTCTGAAATTTACCGTTATATGAAAAGCGGCCTCAATTTTAGTCCGATTTCAACAATTTTCAACGGTTTGCTTTTATGTGGCAAGCACAATAACCATACCGAGCTTGGTACAAATTGCTAGAACGGTTAGCGAGATACATATATGTGATCACATAAACGTATTTCTTGGTAAAGAATTGTTGCAACCATCAATTTTGAATAAATTAGCTTCAATATTTACTGATTTGTCGAAGATTTTGTATTTCTCGAAATTACCGTTATATGGGATGTGGGCGTGGTTATTGTCCGATTTTAGAAATTTTCGGCCATTTGGTATGTTGTACCAGGACCAACAACTGTGCCAAGTTTGGAAGAAATTGGTGTAGCGGTTACCAAGATATACACCAGTAACCATAAGTGGGCGTGGCTACGCCCATTTGCCAAAATTTTGTAATATTCTTATTTTTCGTCTAAAACTCATTGCAAATATCAATTTTGAGTGAATTATCTTCAGTAGTTACTAAAATATCGCAGTTTTCGTTTTTCTGAAAATTACCGTTATATGGGAGGTAGGCGTGGTTATTGTCCGATTTTTTAAATTTTCAGCCATTTAGTATGCTGTACTAAGGCCAACAACTGTGCCGAGTTTGGAAGAAATTGGTGTGGCGGTTACCAAGATATACACATGTAACCATAAGTGGGCGTGGCTACGCCCATTTTCCAAAAATTTATAAAATTCATGTTTTCCGTCTGAAAGTCATTGTAGGTATAAATTTTGAGTGAATTATCTTCAGTAGTTACAAAAATATCGCAGTTTTCGTATTTCTTAAAATTACCGTTATATGGGAGGTAGGCGTGGTTATTGTCCGATTTCACCCATTTTCAATACCATCCGTCCTACGCCCAAAAGAAGTTCACGTACCAAGTTTCGTTAAGATATCTCAATTTTTACTCGAGTTATCGTGTGCACAGACGGACGGACGGACGGACAGACAGTCACTGCTTAATCGATTTCTCTTTTCATTCTGATAATTTATGTATACATTTGTCTATATCTATCTCGATTCGTTTTGCCTGTTACAAACAACCGTTATGTGAACAAAGTTATAATACCCTTGTGCACAAGTGCGCTCGGGTATAAAAAAGAGAAAAATTGGAAAGACCAAACAAAAATTTTGAGATTTCTCGTTGTGAATACGAATGCCATAGTTTTTACCTAGCTCGTGGGACTACGCAAAATTTTGACAGCTTGTAAATATGTATACACATAAAGTTGTTGGCGGTAATAAAGAGTCAAAATCAAAATGGAGAAAAGAACAAAAAGCGTACGTTAGTTGTCAGTTATAAAATAAATCCTATTTATTTGCGAAAATTTGTTTATTCTATTTAATAAAAGGCAACCACGCGGAAAAGCTTGTGTTAATTATATTGATAACAGAACCTGGCAGCTCGCACGTTGTCTAAATTCTCAAGTAACATAAAATCCACAAAAGAATTCATTGCTTGTATTACCATCAATACGCCGTGTATAAATTTTAACAACACACTAAAATAGAGCTTTCGCACGAGCGTTTGTTTGGTTTTTCAACACCATTTATAATTTTCTTTTAATAAAATCACGATATGTCAAATGCTTAAATTTATTTATCTAATAATAATGCAACACACAACCCTGAAATCTAAGAAAAAATCTGAGGAAGGCCATTATATAGCAACACACAACCCCGTGCATTCCTCAGGAGTGAATATAACTACAACAACAACGACTACTCAACAACAACCCAAAAAGGTTGGTTACTGTTTATACTGTAGTTAAACGCTGAAACTCAAATGACGCGTGCCACGAAACAACCAAAAACATCCATATATATTGTATGCATGTACATATGTACATGTATATGTGTAAATACATGATTTGCAACTACAAAAATGCTCTAGTATGTGTAGTTATTGCAAAAAATAAAAAACGAACTAGCAACAGATAAAGAAAATAAGACGAACGCTTCCCGAAGTTTAAAATGTGTGGATAAAACGAAGTCGCAAAAATCCCTTGATTACAATGCTACATACAATATTTGCGATGGCAGTCTATTACTTGTATGAGTTCCGGAATGCATTATGTGGCCGGACCACATTAAGTAGTGCGCCGCTGGGTGCATACTCAATCAATACGGCTGCTTTGCATGACTGAGCAGCAGCGTTGCCATTTTAGCCGTTTTCCGGCTAGATTTAGCCGGTTTTGATAGCAACTAGCCGGAGAAAATTCGATCTAGCCGGCAGCCGATTTGTTAGCCGGTTTGTTAAAAAAAGTTAGCCGTTTTTAGCCGATTTTATTATTTGCCTAATTTTCAGGTCCAAAAAGTAAACAAGTTGTTCGAAAGCAATAATGCAGACCCAATGAAGATTTTTAATGAACTCAATGTTTTACTTTCGCATCTATGCTCCCTAGTGGTTATTAGCGCGGACACATTTGATCCTATATGCTCCCCGTTGGAACCATACCTTGCTCCATTTCCTCAGTTTTATCACAGTTTTGAAGAGTATTTAAAAACAAAAGTAAGCACAAACGCTTTTGACCACGAAGCCGAGAAAATAATTCGAGGAAATGGTCGCTATTTTATTATCACTTTAATAAAGGAATTACGCCAACGCCTCCCTACAAATATTGCCACACTAAAAAAAATTGACTTTTTTCGGTTGGAAATGCATTAAGAGTAATTAAACCAAAAGTATTTGTTCAACTACAGTAACAAAAACACAAATATAACGCCGACGAAATAACATCCATAGAGATGCAATGGCAACGGTTAACGTTACATACCTGGAGTAATTTAGACTCAACTGTAAAATTTTGGGCCGAAGTTTATCAATTTCGAAATGCCCTAGGAGAAAACCCTTTTGCTGACCTTTGCAACCTAGTTTTTAGTTTTCTTGTTTTGCCTATAAGTAATGCAGAAATAGAGCGAATATTTAGTTCAATGAATATAATAAAAACTAAGCAAAGAAATCCAATGTGCGTTAAAACGTTAAACGCTATTTTATATATAAGATACGGTTTAAAACGTGAAGAAAAATGCTGCCATAATTTTACTGTAGATGACGATCTCTTAAAATTAATGAATTCAGGTGATATATACAATAGTGATTCATTTGATGATGAGGAATATACACTCGATATAAATTAATGGTGTTAACTAGTCTTTCGTTTCTTGCGATTTATTTAAATAAAGCATGTGGATTTTCACTAAAACATTTTAGCCGTTTTTTGCCAGAGTCTATGTAAAATTTCACTAAAACATTTTAGCCGTTTTTAGCCGCTTTTTTTGGCAATCTAGCCGGTCGGCCCAAAAAGTTCTGGCAACACTGCTGAGCAGCGCGTTGACTTACAGCCGTACCTAAATTAGCGCGTTGAGCGTTTCGCTTGTATCTTTATCTCTCTCTGACGCATTAAATTTATATACGCTAGAAGAAGAGAGGCCGACAGGTCCAACGCTTGACGCGCTTATTTAGGTATGGCTCTTAGGCTATCTGCACATTACGTACAATCACAGTTACGTTATCGTCTCGCCCTGAAATTTTGAGCCAAGCACATGTATTTCAAAGGAGATCTGCACACTTGTCGTTATCGGCTAGTTAGCGGCAAATCGTAGAAGATGCAGAAACGGGTAAGTGTTGCACTGTCGTTTGCTAATCGTTGTGCACGCATTGTTTGTTTACATTTTATGTGGAAAAATTAGTGAACAAGTTAATACTTGTATTAAAATTGCATAAAAATTAGAGTTTTTTGCATAAAATCTGTGGGAATTATTTAAAAGTGGATAATTGCAATAAAATTCAATAAATTTGAGAGTTTCAACTATAAAATATGACGAACTTGTAAGGGGTCTCTGCGTGCGTGCACAAAACACATTTCAGTAAAATAAAAGAAGATATGTTAATGAAAAATTATGTCCAAAATTGTCGCAGCACAGCCCATATTTTAAAAATTGCAGGTTTTTGTAAATACTTCGCGAAAATATCAACCAGCAGCAGAAAATACCTGCTCCAAATGAATTTTTAGAGGCTTAATGAAATGAAATATCACGACCGAGTGTGCGAAAGTGTAGTCGACATGTAATCGTTGCATCATTATTGTGACGATGAAGCAACTATGATTGGACGACCAATGTGCAGAAAGCCTTAGTAATAGAAATTAGAGGATGACTGAACACCAGCTCATAGCGTGTTGTCTTGCAAATACAGCCACCACGATACTTATAACCAGAGGTGGGCACTACCACAAACAAGCTTGAGCTAAAAGTGAGAGTGGGTTAGTGTGCCTCACGGTGGAGAGATTGATTGATTGATTGATTGATTGATTTATTCATTTTTCTTTCAAAATAAACATATGTATGTAAATTACAATATTAACTTAACATAAATTATAATAAAATATTAAACGAAAGAAAAAGTAAGGCATTCTGTAAAAAGTATTAATATTTTAGTATCGAATGCCGTCTGAAGAGGAATTTAATGCACATTAACAAAAGTGTGTGGGGTGAAATTCAGAATAAACTATACATTGTAAGATAAATTTAAATTTAATTAAGTTGGTTTATGAAAAAGCGGTGTGCATGCTCATGAGATTACATATTTAGTTCAAGTTTACTAAGTTGTAGGGTTCAGCAAAATTTTGATGTCGTCGTGTGATTTTTCTAATAAAAATGATTTAACCTTTAATAAAATTGTACGCAAATTTCTAATGACTCGTATAGAACCAGGTAGCGCATTGAAAGCCTTGCAAGAAACAATACTGAAGAAGTTACTGGAGCGAGATGTGGGAACATAAACAAGTCCGTGTGAGTTTTGCCTTAAATTGTAGCTATCCGAGATCAGGCTATGCAAATAACCACAGCGAACGAAAAATATCTTTAAAGCCTTGTAGTAGTACATATGCTTTACGGGAAGAATCTTCTAAATAGGTCGATGGTGTGATGAAGACGATTTGCATTCGATATTTTCCTTATGACACATTTTTGAATAGTTAGAAGCTGCTGGATTCTACTATAAGATGTACCTCCCCAACAGCTTATACCATAGTCTAGCTTTGAGTGGACCAACGCGTAGTAAATAGTTTTAAGAGTTGCGTTTGAGCAAATCTTTCTCAAGCTATAAAAGTAACGAACGGTACATCGCATGTAGGACTTTAAACGAGATATATGAGTAGACCAACTTAAGTTATTGTCAACAGAAACACCCAGGTACTGAAAGTCGCTGACTTCTTCAATAGAAAAACACTTTTCACAACAGTCCTTATCAAAACTAAATGATGTTTCTGAACACAGCATAGCATTTAGAGCGTAGCGCTTGCAGTCAGCGGCATGAAATACTATGCCAATTTCAGGTGACATTTTTGGATGTAGATTGAAATACATTATCTTAGTTTTCTTGCTAACAATAAGCTTATGTTCAGCAAACCATGCCCTTAGCAAATGTACATCATTATTTACGCCAGCTACCAAATCCAGATAGTTCGATGAACCATACGCAATGGCCAGGTCGTCTGCGAACTTTTCCAAAAAATGGTAAAGAAAAGATCGAGTTCAGATATACCAAAAATAATATTGGGCCCAAAACAGATCCTTGAGGTACTCCTAACTTGATTGTAACAGGATTACTTAAACTGCTACCAACCTTTACTTGCTGCACTCTCCCCGATAAGTAAGATTCTAACCAATTATAGAAAAAACCACGGAAGCCAGCGGAAAACAATTTATGAAGTAAAATTTTGTGGTCTACCATATCAAACGCTTTCGTTATATCAACGAACAATCCAGCACAGTTCTTTTTGTTGTCAATTTCCCTATATATAAAGGAACAAAAATCCAACAGGGCATCTTCTGTTGACCGCCCATTTCTGAATCCATATTGCATAGGGCTAAAGAAGTTCTTATTTTCAAGAAAAGAAAGAATTCTGCATTTAACTAGTTTCTCAAAAACTTTAGAAATAGAGGAGAGTAGAGAGATTGGCCTATAATTATTCACATCTTTTTTGTCGCCCTTTTTAAATAAAGGGATCACAAGAGCACATTTCAAATCAGCAGGACAGGTTCCAGACAAGACACTAGAATTAAAAAGATGTGTTAAAACATCAACTAAGTTAAAAGCAACGTTTTTTATAACTTCATTGGAAATTCCATCAGAACCACACGATCTGGAGTTATTCAGAGAATTAATGGCTCTTAGGACTCCAATGCCACTAAAGGTTTCAAAGAAAAAACTGTCACCTTCATTTGTAGGTGCAGATATTGAGGAAAAAGATTCACACGAATGTGCGGAACAATCAGATTGCCCGACTGACGAGAAATGGTAATTAAAAATATTTGCTATTACTTCGGCGTCATCGAAAATCTCTCCACTTTCACATAAACGAATTTCTTTATTATTTGTTTTGCTCTTGCGATTAAGAAGACTGTTAACGATATCCCATTCTTTTTTTGAGTTACCATACGAGGACCTTAACGCGTTACGATAACACGAATCTCGCGCCAAACGGACTTCTTTTCTCAAGTCCCTGCATAGCTTCAGATATCGGCTACGAAGGTTAGCATTGGACGGGTGCTTATGACTCTTTGTACCTAATTTATTTTTTAGACGAATTTTTTTCACCAGTTCATTGCTAATCCAGGGTTTGATTTTTGATTGCTTCCTACCTTGGTTATAAGGAAAACTTGCAGCCTTAATGTGACCTTGCAGAATGTTTAAAAACATATTGTAAGCATGTGATACATTTCCCTCCGTATATACTACGTCCCAAGATTCAAACCGTAACCGTAGGTTAAGCAAACCGAAATTTATTTTGTTAAAGTTAGAATTAACCTCATTTGAACTATTGCTGTTTTTGCTAACACTATTTATTATTAAACCTGTCATGGTATGGTCTGTAATATTTAAATCAACGTTTAGGCTATTAAAGTTAGTATCAGAACTACTCCGACAGAAAATGTGATCAAGGCAACTTCCAGAAATAATACGAGTTGGTTCGCTTAAGTATGATTTTAGGCCATGATTCGCCATAAGGGTAAGGTAATTATCTGTTGTAGCATTTAGGTTTAGTATATCTAAATTAAAATCTCCTAATATAGCAATATTGCCAGAATTTTCCCTACAAAGAAGACCTGAAAACTCTTCCAAAAACGTTTGAACACAGACCGCATGCAGTCTATAAACACACATAAAACTAAAAAGCATTTTGGAGATACTTAATGTAACTTTTAAAATATCCGCACTAGTGACGTTATAATTAATAAAATCACATTCGTAACTGCTACGCACAAAAACTCCAACACCACCTGCAGAATAAGAGTCATTAGTGTTTGCAAAAAAATTATAACCAGGTATTGTAAAATCACAGGTTTCATTAGAGTATATCCAGATTTCGGAAACAAAAATTAAATCCGGAGGGTTTTTAAACACCTCTAGATTGCAGAGCAATAAATCAAAATTTTGCCGAAGACTTCGTATATTTTGGTGAATTACCGTAAGAGTTATTTAAATTAAATAAAAAATTCGAATCGCTAATAGGTTTGACTGCGGCGTAGTTGTTTTTATCTAAAAAATTTCTAAAAAACATTATACAAAATTTAAATTAATAATAATAATTACTACTACTTGACTTTTGACAAATCGTCAAAAGTTTTTAAAAAAACAACTTCGCCACCATCAGACTTTTTTAACAAAATTCTTCCATTTTTCACCCACAGAAACTTGTAATTTTTCTCTTTTTTAGTTTTCTTCGCCACTGTAAACAAAGCTCGGTTGTAGCTAGTGAGACTGTCGTTTATGTAGATGTTGTTTTTGTTTCCGCTAGCATCACCAAAAATATGAGTCGTCAATTTACCCTTTGCTTTACGTTTCTGGTCCATCACTCTTTGCTTGGCTTCAATCGATGAAAAGTGAACACGGAGCACACTTGTTCGCTTAAACTTTCTAACATAGCATCTGCTTATCTCTTTCGAAGAGTCAGGTAGGTTTAAAGCAGTGCCTAAAATTTGTTTTGCGCACTCATTCGCATTTTTTTTACTTGTTAGCTCCGGCACACCATCAAAGTCGACTGCGCTGCTTAACAGTTGCTGTTCTCGCCAGTTCAATACACTTTCGAGTTTGCACACTCTCCCGCTCAGTTTCAAATTTTCCTCTTTAAGCTCCGTTACTACGTTTAGGAAATCAGAGTTTAGTTTCTTCAGACTCAGAATTTCATCATTGAGCAACTGCAAATTTATCTCCTTTGTCACACTATCACTTTTAACTTGGCCATGCTGAGGGCGCTGGTTAGATTCCGTTTTATTTGCGTTGATGTTGTTGTCTCTTTGCACACTGCTTTGCTCATTAGCATTTTTATGAGCATCAACGCTGGTTTTGTTCGTTGACTTTTGTGGTTGTTGTGTTTGGCCGTTGTTGGTGGCTTGCCTTGGTCTGCTCTGTGACGCTGTTGAGGATTTGTTGGCTGCTTGTGGAGTTAGCATCGATCCAGACGCAGCAGCACCATCCGCTGTAACTCCAGAAGCAGCGCCCGGCAATGGCTGCAGATGTAGAGATTACCGGCGCAAAACATTGCATGGATCACATCGATGTTTGATGTTATTCGCCTTCATGTAATCCAAATCAGCAACAGTAACCCTTGCACAAGCGGCATGAAAATAGATACCACAGTCACCACACGCAATTTTAGGAACGCCGGAGCGATCAACTTTTTCATTGCATTTTGGGCAAAACATTGTAAACAATAGAGTTATTAAAGATGTATAAGAAAACGTATTATCAAATGCGCGCACCCCACGACACAGTGAAAACACGTCCGCTCACAACGAAAGAAAGTTAGTTAGAATACAGAAGGTGGCACCGATGGCGATACCGCTAATCGGCTCTCAGTGAATTTGACATAATCAACTGTTTTGTAGACGTCACAGTCGAGATGACAGCAGTAGTGATGTGCTGAGTCAATACTTTTCAAGTATCCAATACTCTCGATACTCGGTACCAATAAAAGCGCACATAGGCCAAAAATATGGAAAAAACGGTTCAGGGGAGACTCACCTATCAAAACCCGAATGTAGGAGCCAATAGAGCTTTTAATACTGATTCAAATGAAAGATGTATATATGTATGTCGGTTCGAGGCCATAATGCAGAAAAACTCTTACTTGTTTGAAGCAAAGGCTTCCTCATCCGTCAAAGTATTTTTCTTGAACCTTGGATCGACTATGGTTAAAACTGATAAAATAATATTTCTCTGCTGCGATAAGTTCAAGTGTTTTAGCTGACATCATATAAATTAGTAATGAAAGTTGTCTCTGAACTTGAAATGCATATAATGGCGTAAAGAATCAGTATCGGGTACCGATAAGGCAGTATTGGGTACCCAAACCTTTTGTAAGTATTGGGTACCGACAATCTAGCACATCACTAGACAGCAGTTTTATTTCCCGCTCTCAGTTGTCAACGCTACGGTGACGTCACGCAAAAATTACTCTCACGTATTCTGCTGCAATCGGCGCAATCTTGTATTCTATCATTCTTGAGTGTGCCTAATTAATTTTGCTTGCTGTCGTGTTCTCATCGCTGCTCTTTCGCTTGTATACGTACACGCAGTGTTGTCATCTTTTGATTTTCAAAAAGCACCAAAAACTTCAACCTTCAACTATTTCAAATTATTTAATGTTTTAATTATCTATGAGAAATTTGAGTTCAGAAGAAGAGCACTAAAAAAGGCACTAGGCACCAAACAATTTTTTTTGGCGTTTTAATTTTCAAAAAGCACTAAATCTAGTGCTTAAAGCACCAAGTTGGCAACTATGCATGAGGGCTCATTTGGACGGTTGGCGAAGCAAGACGCCGCAGTTCATTTGTTGCAGAAGTCGTTTGATTTATTGCTGAAAGTCATCTGACTTGTTGCTGAAAGTCATTTGACTTGTTGCCGAAAGCACGACGAATGTAGTAAAGGGTAATTTATGGTCTCGTATGTATGTATGTATTTATAGCGCGTCTACCATTCAATTGCTTTACTCACTGCAGGCGCCAAGAGCGTGTTAGCAGCAGTGATCGGACTTTAAAAAAAATTTGTCTGGTAGAATCTGGAAAAAATGTGGTATATTTCCAAAAAATGTGGTAGATCTCAGGTTTTGGATCAAACTTTATACAAAAATTAAAAAAATTCTGCAAGGTTTCACCTAAATTGCAAACATTTTAATTAGAATCTAACAAAAATTAATTTTAGTATAATAAAGTGCAAGATTGAAGTTGCTAAAAATTGCGTTGAGTTTTGGCATTTCTTTTTTCCTTGACAGTGTAAAGCAGTTCCTTCCATATCAAGATATTTTTCGAAAATATTTTTAAAGTTTTCCTTGCGGAGTGCTGCCAGCTTTTCTTTATATCATATCACGATGTAGTGAACAATTGTGGCACGTTCCAAAAACAGCTACTTGGGATTTGCCGATTTTGAAAATTCTCAATTAAAAGTAAGCAACGCTTTAGGAACTTTAGATGCACTGAAATTTGCTAATACTGTCACAAAAATCGCCTTTTTTAACATTTTCGCTGCTAATTCTTTTTATAAATCATATATTTTGCAATTTAACCCAATAAAACCACGTTTCCTGTCGAAAAATTTAATATTGAGAAAATTTACTATTTTACAGTTTATTTTATCCTCCCATTCTGCCCGTTATTAGTATTTAGTGTTGGACAAATGTTACCCTTAAAATTAAGAAAATTATGCCAAGTGAAAATAAAATTACTCAAAAACGCGAATATGTGGTAGATTTCAGACTTTGTGTGGTAGATGCTCAAAAAAGTGGCAGATCTACCACAATGTGGTAGAAGTCCGATCACTGGTTGGCAGGCTAGTTGTGAGGAATGTGCATACGTACGTACGTATGTATGTACGTACATATCAATGCTTCATTTCAAAAAAGGAAATGCCGTTGAATTGTTTTTGAAATACAGTTTCATGACGTCGGCAACCCATCAAACTTGCCTTCAGCAACAAATGAAATGGCTTTCAGAAACAAGTCAAACGACTTCTGCAACAAATGAACTGCGGTGTCTTGCCTTCGCCAACCGTCCAAATGAGCTCTCATGCTTTCGGCAACCGTCCAAATGCAGTACCGTGCTTTCGGCAGTCTATCTAATACGGCGGTTGCTGGTTTCGTGTACGTTCACTCGGAATACTGGTTTGCCGAAGTCAATATCAGTATGAGCTGTTATAAGTATCGTTGACTTATGGTGGCGGTATTTGCAAGCACTGGGCATGGGCTCTATTCTGTAACTGTGAGTTTTCAAGTGTACACTGGAAATTGTGTGCACTCTTCATTTTGCGATTCAGGAAGAGTGAGAATGAATTTTAGCTGTCAAAATTATGTAAACTTCCTCATTTTGCGATTCAGCATGTGTGAGAATGTTTTAACTGTCAAAATTGTGTACACTTCTCTTCCGAAAAACTCACTGAATTTTAGTCGGTAAGTTTTTGGTTGTGAGTTTTGCACTCGGTGTACACTACATTTTCTCACAGTTACAGAATAGAGCCCCTGGTATTCGTTTATCCCCCGTTTTTAATGTGAGCAGGCTTAGAGTCACAAAAACAGCATCGTTTGCCAATCTCTGGTCTGAAAGCTTCATTTTGCAGGGGTGAGGTCCCGTGAGGTACACAGTGAGAGTTCGAAGGTCGTTCCTGCCTAGATTTACGAGCTTTTTTGAAGCTTCTTGTGATAGACAGATCAGCCGCTTAGCTTGTCTTTACCCTGGATCTTCACGCCTATGGAATGTTTTGTCCACCCACTAGTTTATGATCTCTTTTGAGTCTGATTTGGTGGACCAACAAAAGGGTTTTGGGCAGAGCTGTAAAATGATTGAATCAGTAGGATCTGCATTCACTTGGCACTCGTTTCAAAATTTTGATTGTTTGGCTGTATAAAAAAAACCTCATTCCTGAGTGGTTTAAATTATTTTGAAACAAAAACAAACGTAATGTGTTGTTGAATGGCAGCGTTCCATTCAGTATAGAATGTGAATGTAACAAAATTATTCGCAATCATCGTGATTGTAAATTTTGGTTGAATGCAAACAGTTTTGATCATTCAGTACTACACTGAAAAAATATGCCTTGAAGAAAATATTTATAGGAGAAAATAGTCGTTTTACTTCTGCTTTTCTACTACTGCTACAATTTGGTAAAGCATTACCTAAGACCAGAAGTACGTACCAGCTTTGGATATTCTGTTAATGCTGTTTAAAACCAACTGCATGTTTTTGAAGGAAACTTGCGGTAAATTTTAACGAACTAAATTTTTATTTGTACAAAGAGATATTTTTATTTCTCAATACCAGGCGCTCATACATATGAAGTAGCAAGCTTTCTATATGTATAAATTTGTTTGTAGAACTTTTAAATAAATATTTTTTGTAGAAGCCTTTGAACTGTACAAAGTAAAATTTTGGAAATTTAAAAATTTATACAAAGAATTTTGTACGTAGAAATAGAAAACTTGTTACTTCACATGCATGACCGCCTGGTATTAGGAAATGGGAATATCGTTCTTTACAAATAAAAACTGATCATGAAGGGTGGCCGCGCGAAAATGGGCACATATGTATTTTAAAAAAGGACATTATATGTATGTGGATAAACCATGGACTGAGTGATAAAAGCTGCTATCATTTGATGGTTGCTATGCTTGATTATTTCATGTTCTGAAGATTTTCCAATCTTTATAAGAAGAAAAATGTAGATACTAATTGTCTTGGAACATTTCGCACTCAGTTTTTAAACAACCTAAACTATAAATTTGTACAATATGTTCATGTGAATCAAGCTGCGTTTCATGCGTGGAGGAGTCCAAGCACAACCATTCCTTCGTAGGACATGGCTTAGCCCGCGTGGCCGCTGTGCATTGATACGCGACACTATGTCAATATCGTTTTAAAGTTCATACACCTCATTATTCCATCATCTAAACTTACATATTTTTCTTAGAGTATAAAATTTGAATGGAACTGGATTAGAGAATGCACACATAGCAAAGTGTTCATTCATCTGGAAGCATGCTCAGTTTTTCGTTCAGGTACTTACTACCTTACTGTGTGAAATCAATTTTTTTTTTTGAATGATTGTAGATTGAAAAAAAATATAAGCCCCACTACCAGATCAAAGGAAAATGAATGAAATCCTACTTGTAAATATTTCATGATTAAAATTTTAAATGATTTCACAGTTTTACAGTTCTGGTTTCGGGGCATGAAATATTGTGGTAGCTCCGTTTTTGCTAGGCGGTCCGCCTGTTCATTGCCATCGTGGTCCTCATGTCCCTGCACTCAGTCATTAATACTGTCATCTTGATTCCAAGAGCATTTAGGGTGCTTAGGCAGTCGTTCACAAGTTTTGATGTTGTTGTGTGGGACTTCAGCGCTAAAAAGGCTGATGATTTCCGGAATAGCTATCACTTCTACCATTTTTTCACATTAATGTTGCTTTTCCACAATAAGTTTTTCATTAAAAACGGCCTCAAGCTCATTAAAAATTGTTGAATGTAATACCAGATCTTTGTGTTGCTTTAATCCACCATGCCAAGGATTCGTAGGTGACTACCAGCTTCACAAACATGTTTTGAATCGAGTAGTTAGTAGGTATCTGATGAAAGTACTTGTATCGAAACTCGATTGAGTGACAATTTTATTCCCGGACTTTTATTTTTCAATCTAAATATAATTGTGAATAGTTAAAAATTTTATGCAGTTCAGATGCCAATGAAAAGAGAGTTCTACAAAGAAAGACCTTTTTAACAATATCGCTAGCTTAAAGTGGAAAGTTGCTAAGTCCACTTTTTGTAAAAATACATGTTTGAATGTAGTAAGCGAGGTAAATTAAACGCGCAATATTTCC
The DNA here is from genome assembly GCF_013731165.1 of Rhagoletis pomonella. NCBI lineage: Eukaryota > Metazoa > Arthropoda > Insecta > Diptera > Tephritidae > Rhagoletis > Rhagoletis pomonella. The sequence continues at coordinate 5,640 of NW_023459751.1, read as the reverse complement.
AAAAGGATTAACTAACGTGCTTGTTTTATTTCTTCCCGTTTATATGCAATTAAAGGAAAATTTACTTAGTCCAAAAGAGGCACAGAAAATTCGATAAGCTCACAAAAAATTATAAATCTTTTAATTTGCAAAATTCTTCAAGGAAATGTTTTGAAAAGTTTTTTCCTTCCCTGTAAAATTTCTACAAATGGACCTAGCAGCTTTTAACTCTAAGCTAGCCATATGAATGCCTGCACTTCACTATAACATTATTACTTCTTTCAGAAATAAACCATTGCGACTCTGCGAAAATGGTGTTCACCAGTGTTATAATACAGATAATTTTTATTAATTAGTTAATTTGTATGAAATAAATTATAAAATAGTTGTTTTTATCTCAATCGCTTTCTCTTTGTACAAAATAAATATTTATTTATAACAAATAAAAGACGTATATAAAAAAGAAGCAAGTTCTGTTAACAAAACTCTGTGGGGGTTTTAAAAAACCAGTTATTGGGCTATGCACTTTTTTCCTGTTTTTTGCGAGGCCATCCTAGTAAAACATATTTTAAAACTTAAATTTTGTCTTAAAAAGATAAAGTACCATTCTTCTAAAATCAAAACTGATCGCCGCATAAGTTATTCTGACAAAAATTCATAGATGTGTGAAAGCGTTTCTTATATAAACAGTTCTTATATAGGTGCAAGTAGGTATCGATACTTTTAGCCCGAACTTAGTAGGTATCGATACTTCCTTTCCTTGCCCCAGGTCTTTTGCTTCATTTGAAAGACAGATTCCAGTGCCGCCCAGAGTAAATTACGTCATGGATAAAATTTTTCTCCGGGTAAACGGAACCACAGTAGTTTAAGTAGCATTAATAGATGATCCTTAGGTGCCTGTCATGCAGCCTTGTTACGCAGATCGGCCGCATAGCCTTGTGTTTCGAAGCCGCGGTCGTTCAGTAGGAAGAGGAGCTCATCTGTAACTACAGTCCACAGGAGAGGAGAGAATGCACTACCTTGTGGATGTAATAGATTCTTTCGTGCCTCCTTACGCCGTAATAATCTGCTTTCATTTTAGCATGGAAAGCACGCAATTCTTGATGATGGACTTATTTTTTTGCATATCAGGGCATCTCTTATTGCCCCGTATGGCGTGTTGTCAAAAGCGCTTGTAATGTCAACGAAGGCACAAAGGGCTATGTTCTTAGACTGCAGGGCCTTTTCAATTTTCCTCGTAAGACTATGATTGGCAGTCTCAGTGGATTTGCCTGGTTGATAGGCAAATTGGTTTTTCTTCGGTGGTTCTTATTCTCTAATACAAATGTAGGTTTTTCCACTGCATTTCGAAAGTTGTAATTTCACCAAAGCTTAAGAATTGGCTTTCCTTTTCTACCATGGCCGCCTGAGAGAAAATACACCGTCTCAGCTTATCGGAGCTCGAATTACTGTCCGGTATAGTTTGTGTACTCCCGCGAGAAATAGAATAATATGAAGGTATTGAAAACAGGCTAAGATCACCAAAGCTAAATATATTTTTTTCAACAATTGTGCAATGGGATTACAGATTTGTAATTTTAATATATGACCAAATACAACTAAAACTTTCTAGAGCTAAAAAGTACTAGATAATTTGGAAAAGAGCTAAGCAAAGAGCTAGAAGCTAAAGCAAAATTTTCGGAGCTAAATATAATATAAAGAGCTTAATGTAGCTCCAAAAGCATCAAAAGGGCAACACTGAATAGAATACCTAGAATGTTATTGCCTTCCTCTGAAAACGTTTTTTTAGTTGACCTGTGCAGTTATTATTAATTAGTATCATTAATAAAAGATTTATATCTAGTGAAACCGATCAGCTCCGCTTTTGAAAAGGAAAAATCAAATCAGAAAGCTTTGATTAATCGATTCTCGATGTAATTATATCTTTTCACAGTGGAGAGCTAAGGCTGCATGCAGCTCCACTGTTTCAGATGCTGCGGGTTTAGGTACTCAGCTTGAAACGATGTTTTAATAGAATTTTATGCTGACTGCTCCACAACCCAAATCTGAAAATCCTGAGAAAGTTCAGAGTTCAAAATGTTCATACTCCTTTCATGGTTTTCGTCTTTGCATATTGTCTGGGACTCGAACCCACGAACTTGCGGTTCATTAATCCGCATTACTGCCGGCAAAATTATTATGCGCATTTGTGTGCTAGTTAATCTGCATAAGCATTCCCGAGGTGTCTGGCATTTAAAACGAGTCTCACGGCCTGTAGAATTTTTATTATTTCGATTTTACTAATTTTTTTATGCGTTATGTATTTTCTAACGTTGCGTTTAGTTAGCTTTTGTTGATATTTTAATAAAATTCAACTCTAAAAATTTAAATTAACTAATAGTAAGATAAAAAATGTGATATAAAATAAAGCAAATGAAAATAAGATATATAAATAAATAAAAAATAAAAATAAAAATTAAATAAATAATAAAAACAAAAAAATGTGTGGCAATCGCTCCAACCGCGGATCAGATCTGGCAGCTACAGGCTTGTAGCACGCAATTCACACCACTCTGCACCAATCTGCTACCCCGGACGACAAACTCGCGTCTTTGTTTGGTTACTTGTACAAAAGACAACAGCTAGCCGTTTTTACCAGTGTTGCCATCGAAAATTCCCCTGCTCCGAGTTAATTCCCAAAAATTTCGTGCATTTGAAAGAGAAAAATGCATGAGTTAATGTAAATAAAGGCTGTTTATGCAAATAAGCGAGCCCGTTGTCAGCATTACTTTCGGAACTTAATATACATACTACATATAGATGTTCAGTACAAATATGTAAACAAATTTAATAGCTCGTTTAAAATTGGTAACCACACTTTACATATCAAGTCTACAAGTCTTCTTTAGCTTATGCATTGATTTCAGTTAACTGCTTTCTTTGTTACAGATAACCAGGAGCGATTGTATTTATACTTACTGATTGCCGGCTTAGTAGGAGTTCTCGCTTGTATATTTGTTGTGACTGGCCACGTTTTGATACAAAAACATCACTCTCTTAATTCTGAAACGCAGGTGTCAGCCATGGAAGGTTCTTGTAACGTTGGTACCACAATTCCTAATGGATTTAATGATACGATATCAGAAATCGATGCTGAAATCGATATACAACCCACCCACCCAGTGACAAGTGTATCGAAAAAAGAGGTAAATATCTTAAACTTCAACTGCTCTTAAGAAACTTGCAATGTCGCCCCTAATGCGTTGTTTTCGACGCATATGGTACTCAGTGTATTCAATAGATAGAGTGAGATCATGCACTTTAAAAACTAAAAAAAAAATCTTGGTTTTTATTTATTTAACGAGAAAGGTGTATTTTGTACTCTCTTCCAGTCTTAAATAAGCATATTTTCTATACACTTAACGCATACGTTGACATGCACCTATTTAGCGGAAGCAACAAACAGTAGTAAGCATGTTATTCAACAAAACTAGAAATTTGCACTTTATTGCACCAAAATTAAATGGGTTATAAACTGCATACGAAACAAATTTCTAAAAATTCTAGATAAAAAGTAGTCCCATATGCGTCGAAAATGACGTAGGAGGGTCACCAACGCAACTTTTTTAATAAACTAAAAATAATTGAGCATGAAAAATAGTTTAAATTAATAAAATGAATGAGCGTTTCAAAGTAAAGAAATTGAGTGAATTTCAAGCCGCCTGCTTTCATAAAAATAAAAAAGTTGTTCAGCTTTTGCGTCGTTTTCGAAGCGAAGACCTGATAAAGGTTAAAGTGATTTTATATGATATGTATTGATTGTAGAGAGACCGACAGCGTATTTTTATACTTTGCCCAGTCGGTTCGCTTTTTGTTCCTATATGCTGTTAAAGGAGCAGGATCAAAATTGAGCTTAAAGCTAATGTAGAGATGGTCAGAGAAAGAGTGTTCTTTGAACACCTGCCAGTCCCTTATCTGATCAGACAAACCGCTCGAAACAAGGGTGATGTCCAGCACTTCGCTTCTAATAGAGGTCAAAAAATGGGGTCGGGCCCGCGGTTACACACAGTAAGATTATATAAAAGAAAAAAGTCAAGTTAACACTCACCTCGAGAGTTGGTGTCGCTTGAGCCCCAGATCGTGTTATGCGAATTAGAGTTTGCCCCTATTATGACCGGGAGTTTCCTGCGATTTGCTTCCTTCACAGCTTCTTCCAGTCTGTAGGGTGGAAAAACATGGCTGTCGTGGGCCATGTAGGTTGTTGCCAGCCAGATGACGCTCTCCTTCAGCTGGACGCTTATGCAGACAGTGTCCTCGTCGATGTATTGGGAGAGTAAAAAATAAGAATATACTTTTTTAATCAGAATGCAAGCTCTGATCCTACCTGCTACTGGAGCTGTTACAACCTGGTAGGCATCAGAGTTCAGTCAGCAAACCTTGTTTCTAACGATTCAAGGCTCTTGGACTAGAATCAAGTCCTCAACTTTATTGCTGAGGCGAAGAAGAAGGGCAGCCGAGGCCGCTTTGGAATGGTGCAGATTAATTTGTAGGATCTGGCATATCGAATCTTCAACTCAAACCGATGTTGATGGGATATCGTCATTCCTGTTGAAGAATTGTTCTGCCTTTGCCTATCCACTTTTTTTGATTTTCAATAAATCACTTGAACAGGGTGAGTTTATAGATGTACCTGTATTCAAAAGTGAAAATAAAAACGATATAAGCAACTATCGGCTAATAACTAAATTATCAAAGATATCAAAATTATTTGAGTTTATTGTCAAACAAAAAGTATATTTTGCTCTTAGTCCTTTAATATCTGTTAATCAGCGTGGTGTTATGCCTGGAAGGTCCACTCTTACTAAAGTAGCTGTTTTTCCCGAATTCTGTTTAACTGCATTTAATAACCGCCTCCAAGTCGATACGGTGTATACGGACCTTTCTAAGGCATTTGACAAAGTCAGTCACAGTCAGTCACTCAATCTTAATTTCAAAATTGGCTAGCATAGGCTTTCATTCAGCTTTTTTATCGTGAGTAAAATCATATCTTTCTTCACGGAATTGTGTTGTTATAGTTAATAATGTGTACTCCTATACCATCGTCGCATCCTCTGGTGTTCCTCAGGGGAGTATTTTGGGTCCCCCCCACTTTTCGTGATTTTCATCAATAATATATCCAGTTGCTTCAACTTTTCAAATTTTTTATTGTATGCGGATGACTTGAAACTCTACTCTCTGATTACAAATGTTTCAAACTCGATCAACCTACAGGCTGATCTTAATAACGTTGTTGCTTGGTGCTCCAAAAATATGTTAAAATTAAATACAAATAAGTGTTATCATGTCTTGTCTTATCTCATTGGTGACTCGCAGCTTACAACCATTGGTGAATTTTCTGACTTAGGAGTAATTTTTGATGCCAGATTTCTTTTTCACAGCCACTTAAATTATACCATTGCAAAGTCATATGCAATGCTCGGATTTATCCGACGACTTAGCTCTGATTTCACTGATCCGTATACTTACCATAAAACTACTATACACTTCTCTTGTTCGTTCTAAGCTCGAGTACGCTGTCTTCATCTGACGACCATATTATGAATGTCATATTAACAGGATTGAACGAATCCAAAAATCTTTCATTCGTTATGCTCTACGCCAGAGGTGGCCAAAACTCACACA